>NW_023270323.1:45896185-46142389 GCF_011800145.1 Mirounga leonina
AGAAAGAAAGAAAGAAAGAAAGAAAGAAAGAAAGAAAGAAAGAAAGAAAGAAAGAAAGAAAGAAAGAGAAAGAAAGTAAGAGAGAGAGGGAGGGAGGTAGGGAGGTAGGGAGGTAGGGAGGTAGGGAGGAAGGGAGGAAGGAAGGAAGGAAGGAAGGAAGGAAGGAAGGAAGGAAGGAAGGAAGGAAGGAAGGAAGGAAGGAAGGAAAGAAGGAAGGAAGGAAGGAAGAAAAAAATTACACCAGTTAGAATTAAACAAGCAAGGAACACTTTACTCAAGACTACTACAGTAGGAGGGAGACATTGAACAAAAAAAGATGGGAGGGTTTTGAAGTGCTGAGGTGAGCTAGTGAAAATGTACCTGAGAACTGAAAAGGGAGGTTGGTCAATGAGATTAAGTCATCTGTGCTTGCTAATTGGTGCCTATCTAAATTAGGCTCCTTTCCTTCCATGGAAACTGAAAGATAGAGGTGCTATCTCTCTTGATGATTCCAAGTCAAAGGGATGGCTCTCAGGTCCTTTTTTTTTTTCCAGTAGGCTCCATGCCCAGTGTGGAGCTCAGTGCTGGGCCTGAACTCACAACCCTGAGATCAAGATGATGAGATCAAGACCTGAGCTGAGATCAAGAGTCGGACACTTAACCAACTGAGCCACCCGGGCACCTTTTTCAGGTCCTTGACAAAGACATTCCCTGGGTTGTAAAAATGGCAAGAGGCTGAGAATTTATATCTCAAAGGCGCAAAGAAAGAAATTACAATTGCAAGTTTTCTAAAGTAAATGCTCTAGGAAAAGGGAGGTCAAGGCCTAGCGTGAGGAAGACGTTTGTCAGTGGTTTAATCAAGCTAAGGGAGTTACAAGCTGTCTGGGTCAGCATCCAATTATTGTACCACAAGTGTGTTAATGAGCTTTAAAATGTAGCATTGTTTTCTGTATTCACAGGATGTGAGTATGAAGTAAATAACCCAGATTTTCCTTACGGATTCTAACACTAACTGTGTAAGTAATTTACAAAGAGAAATTCTTAACCTATAGCAACATGATTAAAATAAGTGAATAGTCTCATAGAGGAGGTCTCTGAAGGACAACACTCATTTGAATATGTTAGTTATTGCAAGCTGGTTTAAAAAGTCTCTTTACATAGTGTTATAGGAGATTCTATCCTTTGTCATTGGGTACTTTTTCTTTTCTAAAATTGCAGAAACTCGATTGTCTTTCTCTATTAAAAAATCCACTCTGAAATTACATTAGTTAGCTATTACCATAAACTCATTGCTCTAAAATCACTGCCATAAAATCATTGCGAATAATCATGACACTTCAATGTCATACAACAGTAATTGTTTATTTCTCATGCTTTTGCAGGTTCCAATGATCTATGCTGGGCATGGCTAGAGTGACACAAAGATTTTCCACATCCTTTTTCTGGGATGTTAGCAAACAAGCCCAAGCATATCCTTCTCAGGAGGATGGTGGAAACACCAGAGCAGGCAGAAACATTTGAGGTCTCTTGAGGTCTAGGCATACCATTACTTCCGCCTAACGTTGGCCAAAGAAAGTCACATAGATGAGGCCAGTGTCAGAGTGGAAAAACACTGCAGAATTACATGGCAAAAGGCACCGATACAGGGAGGAGGGAAGAATTAAGGGTATGAATGCAATCTACCACAGGCTTATTCATTAAATATTCATTGAAAACTTGCCATGTTCATAGAATAATGTGGAAGAAGACTTGCCTTTTCTCTCAAAGAATGCACAATCTAAGAGAAATCTGAGCAAGTTCAAAGGCTAAAGCAATTATTTACAATGGGCATTAAGGAACAGACACCATTTAATTGAGTGGAAATGGAGGAAAAGCATCCCTGGAAAAGGAAACTCTATGATAAACAGGAAAATGCCAGTGAGAGAAAATACAGAGCATATTCAGAAAGGTTCAATTTGAATGAAATAATGAGTACATGAAAAGGAATAATTTGAAATGTTGTTGAGAGAAAACATTGATTCAGTGTCCTTTACTACATCATTGCCCTCATCCCACCCCTCAAATATTAACAGCCCCAAGACTTACCACGTTTTCTTCCTCCCTCCTCTATACTCCCCTTGGTTGGCCTAATGTCAGCATCCAAATTTAAGCAAATGACTCATGAAGTTGAACCTCCAGTTATAGCCATTCTCTTTATATTCAGAGCCTCTATTTTCAACCGGTTTCTAAATATCTTTAACTGAATGTTCTAGAAATATTTCAAAGATGTCGTTTATAATGGAATCTTCCCCACTCCCACATGTCTTGTCTTTTGTATTCCTTATCTCAGTAATCAGCACTGATGTTAGCAGGCCAGTTCCAGAGACCCGAGGGGGTCCTGCCAGACCAGCCAAGAGGGTCCTCGGCTTCTTGTAGGATGGAAATCAAACACGAGACAGCAGGAGATGAGAGCAGAGTTTATAGGAGATTTAGAGAGAGATACAGACAGGGCATCTGGGAGACTTGGAAAGGAAAAGAGCATGAGTCTTGTCTTTGTTCGGGGTCTGGGGTTTTTTATTGAGGATGGTGGTCTGGTGTGTGTGTCCTCTCAGGCATCTAGAAACTGGTTAGAACAAAGAAGCGGGCACAGGTGTTCTTCTTGGAGCCAGGGGGCCTTGGCGTGGAGATGTCTAACGCCAATGGTCTGGAATATGCTACACATATGATGACTTTGGCCGGTCCTTCTCACCTGGTCCTTCCTTAGATGTCTTCTATTCTAGAGAAATCATTAACTCCTTGTCCCTTATAAGGAGGGCATATGCTATTTGCATTATAGGGCATGTAAACTCGGGGGGGGGGGGCGGGAAGGGGTGCAGGTCCTAGCAACAATAGAAGCAAGAAAAGGAGCAAAAAGCAGATTTTTAGGGAATCCTTCAGTTTCCCTGTCTCAGCACTACCAGGTCCCCTAGAGGAAAACCTAGCCCACTCCCCAACCTCATCCCTCTCCCTAATTTGACCCCATCTAACCATTTAAGTCCCATCCGTTCTGTCTCATAAGCATTCCACAAGTGTACCTCCTTCTTTCTATTTCTACACCATTACCTTAGTTAAGACCACCAGCATGTCTTACCTGTGATATTACAATATTCTCCATATTCACCTCCCATCTCCAAATCTTCCCAATGCTAGAATGACCTAACAAAATTGGATTATTTGATCCTACGATTCCTCTGTTCAAAAAAAATTTAAGGTATTCCCTTCTTGTCAGGATTCTCTTATTTGGTCATTTATTCATTCTGCAACTATACCCTGAGTCTCAGGCATCAGGACCTGTTCTAGGCAATAGAGACACAGCAGCGAACAATACAGGCAAGGTCTCTGCTCTCATGGAGCTGACATGATAGTAGGACAAGAATAATAAAGACACAGAGAAAAAAATACATAGCATGACATATTTTAAGAGAATGACAAGTACCATAAGGACTGCAATGAAGGGTATTGGATAATGGACAGAGTAACCAGGTGTGAAGTGCTTATGTTAGAGTCCAGTTAGGAAAACAATACTGTGAAAAAAAGATGGTGATTGAGATCTAGCCTGGAAGCAGTCAAGATATGATTAAAGATAGATTGAGATCCAAGGTACATTTTTGAAGTTTCGAGGTGAAACGGACAGGTCCGAATTATGGGTTGGGTGTGAGAGATGAAGGAAAGAAAAATCAAGAATGGTTTCTGTGTGTTTGGACAGAACAACTGGGTAAATGGTGGTGCCATTGACCAAGATGGGAAAAGCCAAGGAAAGAGCAGTTGAGAATGGAAGAGCAAGATTTCTAGTTCTGCCATTTGAGTTTGAGAGGCCAAAAATAACTGCTCCATAGTACAGAAATTAAATTAATTGATAAATTAACTATGAAAATTCCATATAGTTTAAATAAATTAAATAGTAGATAAATTTTAATGGGAGCTTTAAAAATATATGAATGTGCTTACCTCTTTTGCATTTCCATGAGGATAACCTCTGGCTAATCACCAAAAGCTTTCCTTCTGGATGATGAGATAGGATGGTGGAATGGATGAGAGGTAGTATGGGAATCACTGGTTTGGCCTGTTATTAATGAAATGTGCTTCACATTTTCACTAACAGTGTAGGGTTTTGGAATTGAAGAAGTAGTCTTGAGAGCTATTATAATAGCTACCTACAACCAAGCATGAAGAATATCAGATTTTACCAATTACTTCTGCATATAATCATCTTTTCACTGATTCAAGCAATCATTCAACAAGTATGCTTTAAGTCTCTCCTATGCCCCAGCCTCTGTTTAGTTCTATAAAAACTAGGCTATGAGTCTTGCTGCCCAAAGCTAGAAGGGAGGTCATGCAGAGAAATGCAGAAACACTAAGTCCACTTTTTCCATCCCAGAAATTGTGAAAGAAAAGTGATAGAATTGATCAGACCCCAGTGTCTTTTTCTTCCCAACCCTTTATTCCACATTTCAGACTATACCTTGAATAGACTGTTTTAAATACCCAGATATGTATGGGGACACCAAGAAAGTCAGAGCTTGAGCCCTGTTTTCCTGGGCATAGTAACAGGAGAAATGTACAGGCTGTTAGAAGAACCTTAACCAGGACTCAGCACCGTATTCCAATATGGCATGACGGTGAATTATGGAAGTGACAACAAGAGGCAAGTAGATAAGTGAGTCCAGCCTGGTAGCTAACCTAGCCTGGAGTGCCTGATGGGAGACCTCTGATAATTAAGATGACTCTTGAACCAGGAGCATCCTTGTTTAGAACAAAGTTTGCCTCAGTAAGGACCTTAAACTTGGGCCCAAATGCCAGAACCACATATTGCAGAGGTGGGTCTAATACATCAGTGCTCTTCAAACTAAGACCTGTGCAACCTTCCAGAGGTTATACAAAGATGGTTTTAAGTACCCAGATTCCTAACTTTTGTAATATTCTTTTATAAAAACTGATCTGACTAGGAACATGCCTGCATTTAAAATACCCATTTTCCAATTTTCCAAGAAAGGAACGACCATCACTCATCCCAAATCTTGTTAAGGTACATTACTCTGCAGGGTAAAATGTCAAATATACAGTTCAACACACAGGGTTTCAATCTTATCCAACCCCAAGTCTAATCCATACCTGAACTGTTCACAAAGACCAGTGCTCTTGAGGAGGAACAATTGGAATTTCTGCCTTGGGCATATAGAATGAGAATTAAGAACACAGACTCTGGGGCCAGACCATCCGGGTTCAGACCTTAGCAGATATGGTAAATTTATGTAAATTATAGGTACTATCTGTGACTATGTTTGTCAGAAAGACCTTAACTCCTGTTGGGCTTGTTTTGAAGCTTAAATTAGAATCTATATGTAAAACACTAAAACACCACCTAGTATATTTTAAATACCATTTATGCATTAACAATTATCAGTCAATAGTATCATTATCTGTAGCTCTTAACTTGGCATGAACCAATAGGTACCTTTCATGTGATACTGCCTTGTTTCTCTAGTACCTTGTGAAGACAATACTTTTCCAAATCAAAAGTTGTTAGCTTATTCAGTCGGGACATTTTTAATACTGCATGAAATACTACTGTAATTCATTAAATAGTTTCTAATGTATACAATAGATTTTTAATAAGTGAAATGTTTTATTAAATCCAGTATTAAATTGAATAACCCTTTTTATATGAAAATTCTAACACAGCACATTTGTTTATCTATAATTTAAAACTCAGCAATCTATAGCTGTGCAACTGGCATTAACCTTTTAATTCATCTCAGTGTTGCAGTATTGCTCCACAAATCCTGTTTAAAATAATTTACTTCTCACCCTACTTATAATAGTCACAGTTTTCTGCATCCATCCAACTGCCTTCTGCATCCTGGCAAGGAAGGATGACTTGCGACCACTCAACACTAAAAACATGCTAAAATATGCAACCCAAGAAACATAATTATTAATGGCTTCCCTCCTCACTTGAAAAAATTTACGGAGATTCTCTTCCATGAGTCATGGTCTTATGATTTATGAATGTCTCTGTTTACTTGCCAATAAACCATTTCCAGGAAAAATTGATGAGGCATCAATAATTAAGAAATTCTAAATTATTGACAATTGCTTCAAGAAGTACTAAGTCTATGGTTGTCTGAGGTTTGGAGGAAAGTGAAGGCAAATGGATTTGTGGTCATGGTTCTTGGCCCAAATCAAGTAAAAGAAGTACTGAGATACATTGAGATGAAATAAAAATCAAGAGTAAGACTATGGAAAAAGAGGATTTGGGAGATTCCAACAAATGGCTGACAGAAATATGATCCAGGGACACCTGGCATAAGCTTTGCTGCTTTCTCCTCCTGGAAAAGAAGTGCTCTTGCCGGTGCAAACTTTGATTCAAGAATGAAGAGACTTAGGGGCTCCCAGATGGCTCAGTTGGTTGAGCATCCAACTCTTGGTTTCGACTCAAGTCATGATCTCAGGGTTGTAAGACTGAGCCCCGCTCAGGCTCCATGTTCAGCAGGGAGTCGGCTTGGGATTGTCTCCCTCCGCCCCTCCCCCTGCTCGTGCTCTCTCTCCCTCAAATAAATAAATAAATAAATCTTTAAAAAAAATGAAGAGACAAATTGGCAAATATTTTATTTTTAAAGCACTAAATATTGATTATATTTTATATTAATAGCATATGTAATAGTATAAATAATACAGCATACATAAATGGTGTATATAACATACTACATATGTAAAAGTCAGTTATCTGGAATGTGTAGGTATGGCCGTTGGTGGTGTGCTGGTAAATGTTCGACAACCATCTTTCCAGCAGAGGAGATGTGTGTGTGTATGTGTGTGTGTGTGTGTATTTGTCTGTGTATAAATATACTATATATATTTGCTTATTATAAATTTTACTGATATTAAGGGTGTTAAGCACACAATTTACAAATGATAGTAAAATACACATTACTCTTTATTAGTATATTACAAATGATAGTAAAATATATATTACTCTTGGTTCTGTATAACCAAGAACTATCATAGATTTTTTTCAGTGATCTTTGCCAAACTCATATCTGTAGCCAATTTATGGTTGCAACTGATGAACAAGTACAGTTCTAACATGAATGTTGGCTGATATTTTGGGCTTTGTAACAAGGAGGATACATGAAAATGAATATTGGAATTACTAATCTGTAAGTAATGTGACACCTTTCCTGAATCAGACAATAGTTTTGAATACTGAAAGGATGCTTCCTCAAAAATTTTTGTGTGCCTTTCATAATATAACACATAACAGAATGCCACAATTTTAAGGTTAATTTATTTTATCGACATTTTCTTCATTACTTTCTGACGACAAGACAACCAACAAAACAGTAGACCAAATCCTCAACTGTGGAGTTTCCCAATTTCTGTGGTGTAAATTGTCCCACACCATAGATGCTTTCAGGTTATAAACCCAGTGGCACACCATTACATAGTATTCCCACCATAGAGATACAATAGATATAATCTCACTTAAGAGTATAGATAATGCAAATATGTAGTAGTAAATATGAAGTGATGACTGTTGAGTACAATTTATTTAATGCAACTAAGTTTGTAAGTGTTCGATGTGACTATTAGAGTAAACCTAACAAAGTTTTGAATATAATTTATTTTTGTAATTTTGTATATAATTTATTTATTAATAATGGTGGTGTTTACTAGCTCGCAAACGTTCCTCCTCTCTCACAAGCGGGCATGAGCCAGCTGCAGTACGCCACTTGGAAAGCCTCAAACAGCAATGGCTTTTGACATAGGAAGAATTTAGCTGTTATTTCAACTCTAAAGAGACCCTACATTTGTAGAGGGGCTCAGCAGAATGTGTATACAAGATTAGTGAGCTGACATGTCAGGAAAAAGCTGATTCAAGAAATACTCATCTATTGCTCGGTACCTCCAATTCACTCATGTTAATTTTCTGTACCCTTGGTCAAATAAATCAATAACTTGTAGAAACTGTATATAAGTGCAATCACTTTCCACCAATTCATCATCCATAAAATGTTGCAGGGTGAACAAAGTCAGAGTAAAAATGCATAAACTGAAGAATTAAAGTCAGATATATTTATGGATATCCTGATACTAATGTCACTAAAACTATGATTGAGTTAAACTGTGAATATTGCTCCAAAAGACAGGAGTGCTGCTAATTTATCTCGTACGTTCAGTTTTTGACTCAGTATACGAAACAAACTGGGTCCTCAAAGAGTAGTTCCTTATGAATGACCAAAATGTATTAAATACTAACTGTGCATGTCATTGTGCCAATTCTGTGAGAAACACAAAAGTGTTATGAGGTAAAGACGGAAGATCTAACTTTACCAGTCCCGCCATCTCACATGAGTCAGATATACTTCAGGGACCCAAGGTGCCTCGAGTACAAAGTAAACTGACATCACAATTTCTAACTCTTTCTAGAACTCTAATACAACATTTGATGAAAAAATAAATATGGTTCCAACCCTAAAATGTTTAAGATATAGTTAAAGAGAAAAAAAAAAAAAGCAACATATAACCCATTACAAAAACTGAAATATACAATAAAGTATAGCTAAATCAGAACAACAGACTATGTCTTAAATGATACATCAGATGTTCCTAAAAGCCTGTGGAATTTACCTACGCAAACTACTTCAGTAGCTATAGTATCCTGGTCATTTCCACCTGTGAATGATTCAAACCTTTGATTATTGAATTTTGGCCATCGCTATTTCAAAAAATAGAGCTTTCAAATTATATAGACCATGTGTATGGATGCGTAATTGTGTATTTCTATAAGCACATGTGTTTTATTTGCTTTGATATGTTGCATTGTCACTTCTGAAAGAAAATCTACTTCCTGTAGTATACACAAGGAAATATTAACTTTGAAAGTAAGCATGGGGCATTAGTCCGCTAGAGTGGCCATAACAAAATACCACAAACCAGGTGGCTGAAATTACAGAAATTTATTTCCTCAAAGTCCTGGATCCTAAAAATCCAGCAAATAGAGTTTCTGGTAAGAGCTCTCTTCCTGGTTTGTGGATAGTCTCTTCACTGTGTCCTCACATGGTCTCTTCTCTGTGCTTGGAAGGATTAAGAGAGAAAGAGAGATTTCTGGCATCTCTTCCTCTTATAAAGATACCAGGACTACTGGATTAGGGTCACACCCTTACAACCTCATTTAACCTTAATCTCCAAATACGGTCACGTTGCGGGTTAAGGCTTCAGTGAATCTGTGGGGACACAATTCAGTCTTTAACACACTGAATATTAAGAATGAGTAAAAACAACCACAAACAATTACACAACATTTACAATATGCCAAATACTATTCTAAGAGCTTAATGTTTACCAGTATACGTAATCCTCCTGACAACTCTTTGGGTTAGACACTATTATTACCACGATTCTACAGATGAGATAACTTAGTTACAAAAATGTTAACTTGCCCAAGTTTATCCTGCTCATAAGACAGAGTCCTGCTAATAGAGCCAAGATTCAAACGTATACAGGCTCCAGAGACAAAATTGAATAAAATCCACTAAAATCGGGCGCCTGGGTGGCTCAGTTGGTTAAGCGACTGCCTTCAGCTCAGGTCATGATCCTGGAGTCCCGGGATCGAGTCCCACATCGGGCTCCCTGCTCTGCAGGGAGTCTGCTCCTCCCTCTGACCCTCCTCCCTCTCATGTGCTCTCTGTCTCTCTCATTCTCTCTGTCTCAAATAAATAAATAAAATCTTTAAAAAAAAAAAATCCACTAAAATCATCAGGTTAAGGATGGAGCACTGAATTCCCAACTTCTTTCTCAGCTTTACGAAGAAGACTATCAATGCAAACTACTGTTTCACACTGAGGCTCATTGGCTTTTATGCAGAGGCATTTTTATTCATCTGTTTGAATTGTAAGAAGAACATTAAGTCTTCTGGGGAAAACCATCAGTTGTACCAGTGCTTTGTGGAGCCGACACTGGTTTTGCTAATGTACATGGAGTGAGGTATTTGTCCGTTTGAACAACTTACAGGTATTCTCACAAGAGAGGCTTACATCAGCATTCTGTGTGTAAGAACAAGTAAATGAAAGAATTGAGAAACTGAGCTATGGAGTACATCATTTTATTGAGCTGGCTTGGATCTTTGGTGTCTAAAAGGCTTGTTAATGAACTCATCTGAATAATTCACTAAATGTATTATGAACATTACGCAGAGGCATTTGAAAGATAATATAAGTGGTCTATATTAATATTTTCCAAACCAGATCACAATAATTCATGAATAAGGAGAAATTTGCCATTACTCTCCTTTATTTTCCAAACCTTGACCTATTCAGAAATTAAGCCGGTGAAAGAGTACATCAGATGACTTCATCAAACAAAAATCTATTTTCAAGTCACTTGCATCATTTTCTTTGGAAAAATAACTATGGGTGTTAAATCTTAACAGAGAGGGTGGTTAAATGGCTTTAGTTCTTTCCAATGATCTGTACCATTGTGTTGGGATTCTATTAAAACTAACACTAGGGGTGCCTGGGTGGCTCAGTCAGTTAAGCATCTGCCTTCGGCTTGGGTCATGATCCCAGGGTCCTGCGATCGAGCCCCGCATCAGGCTCCCTGCTCGGCGGGGAGCTTGCTTCTCCCTCTCTTTCTGCCTGCCACTCTGCCTACTTGTGTTCTTTCTCTCTGTCAAATAAATAAATAAAAACTTTAAAAAAAAAAAACCTAACACTAAAAAATTATTTTTTGCCTTAAAAGCTTATCTTCATCTCAACCTAATCAACCTGAATATTTCTTTATTATAAACTAAACATAAAGAGCTCTAACTGAGCGATATTTTCAGGGGAAATTTTTTGTAAAATTTATTAGAATCAGTATTACTTATAGTTCAGTTATTTTAATTTTAAAAACATTGGTTTTTATTTTATATTTTTACAGCTATAGTCTACCTTTTATATTGTTTTATGTTGTTTCCCTCAACAGTAGTAACGTTTCTTTTTAAAACAAATTTATTTACATAAAAAATCAATTGATTTTTAAAATTGGTATTTAATAATAACAGGAGGGCAGGGTGCCTGGGTGGCTCAGTGAGTTAAGTGTCCAACTCTTGATTTCAGCTCGGGTCATGAGGGTTGAGAGGGTTGTGAGGGTTGTGAGACTGGGTTCCACGCTGGGTGTGGAGCCTGCTTAGGATTCTCTCTTTCCCTCTTCCTCTGCCCCTCCCCCAACTCTCCCACTCTCCCTCTCTAAAAAAAAATAAATAATAACAGGATTGCACGCACTCAACAGGAACCATGGCATTAGTTTGTGAATGACTGAGAATTATGAAACAACACTCTAGTATATGCTCTAGAAGTCTAATACCATCTTTATTACTCAACCACATCAAAAAGTTATTTGCAGCTTTTAAAAATGAAAACCGCATGCAATAAACCTGGAAAGTATACAGACAAGGTTAAAAGGTTAAGAGTCAAAAGAACATACATGTTTACCACTTATTGCTATCAGCAGGAAAGGAGATCCAAATTCATTGTCATACCATTTAGATAATCTTAGAGATATCGCTTACCTACCCTCCTTCTGATCACCTGTAAATTATTTTCGATATTGGTTCACATTGTATATTGACTTATCTGCTTCATATCTATTTCCCTCTACTAGACTGTAGGGTATTAGAAGTAAAAATTAGGGGGGGCGGAGCAAGATGGCGGAGGAGTAGGAGACCTGGATTTCGCCTCCTCTCAGGAATTCAGCTGGATAGGGATCAAACCATTCTGAACACCTACAAACCCAACAGGAGATCGAAGAAAGGAATAGCAACAACTCTCTGAACAGAAAAGTGACCACTTTCTGGAAGGTAGGACGTGCGGAGAAGTGAATCCGAGGCGATATTCGGGAGGATAGACGGCGGGGAGGGGCCTCCGTCGGCCGCTTCTGGCAAGTGATAGAACCACGGAGCACAAAATCGGAACTTTTAAAAGTCTACTCCGCTGAGGGACGTCACTCTGGTGGCTAAGCAGGGGGTGGAACCCTCCGGGACAGTGTGGTCTCAGGACCCTCGGGGTCACAGAAAGACCGGGGGTGCCTGACTGTGGCAGAGCTCCCAGGTATCGGAGCAGGGAAGCCGGCTGCAGAGGCGGAGCCCAGGCGCGGGCTCTCAGCTCGGGGTGGCCATAAACCGTGATCCGCGGCACAGTCGGGCCCCTGCTCCTCCAGCAGGGACCCAACAAGCGGCAGATCCGGGGAGACTCACCTTCCTCGCCCGGGAGGAGCCGCGCGGGAGTGCACCGCGGGGATCTGCTGGGTTTGGAGACTCCACCCGGGCTCGGGTGCCAGAGATAGAAACGCGCAGTCACAGGCCGGGCGAGCACGGAGTGCGGCCGGAGACCGGGGAGACGGGAGTGACTGACGGCTTTTCTCTGGGGGCTCACTGAGGAGCGGGGCCCCGAGTTCTCGGCTCCTCCGGGGCAGAGATTGGGAGGCCACCATTTTCACTCTCCGCCTCCAAAGCTGTACGGAAAGCTCGCAGGTAACAAAAGCCCCGGAGAGCAAACCCGAGCAGATTACTCAGCCGGGAGGGGGCAAGGGCGGGGCACTTCCGCCTCCGGCAGAGACATTTGGAAACCACGGCAACAGGCCCCTCCCCAGAAGATCAGCGAGAACCGCCAGCCAAGACCAAGTTTACCGATCAATGAGAACGGCAGAACTCCAGCGCTAGGGGAATACTGGACATAGAATTCATAGCTTTTTTTCCATGATTCTTTAGTCTTTCAAAGTTATTTTTTTTTAACTGGTTTTTTTTTCTTTTTTTTGAATTTTTCTTTTTCCCTTTTTCAACCAACATCTTATCAATCCCTTTTTTTAAAAAAAAATTTTTATTTTTCAGTTTTAGAGTCATATTCTATCCCTTCATAGTAGTTACCCATATTTTTGGCTTATATATATAAGTTGTTCTCTCTTTAAAATTTTGAGATAGTTTCTTCTAACAGATTAATATATACCCTAAATCTGTAGTATATGGTGTTTTCTATTCCCCTGCCTGATCACATTCTCTCCCTTTTTTTTTCTTTTTTCTTTTTTTAAATCCTCTTCTTTTTTCAAACAACTTCCTATCAATTCCTTTTATAAAATTTTTTATAATTTCCATCTTTACAGTCAATTCCATCCCTTCATCATATCAACCCTTATTTTTGTACATATATAAGTTTTTCTTTCCTTAAAATTTTGGGAGGCACTTTCTTCTAAAAGACCAAAATACACCCCAAATCTAGTGTGTGGCACTGATCTATATACCAGCCTGATCATATTTGATCACATTCTGGTTTTTTGTTGTTGTTGTTGTTTTGTTTTGTTTGTTTTTGTTTTTATCTTTATCTTTTTCTTTTTTTTCTTTTTCTTTTTTCTCTCTTTCCCTTTCTTTTCCCACTGCTTCAGGTCTTTTCTGATTTGTTTAGAGTATATTTTCTGGGGACGTTGTTACTCTGCTAGCATTTTGTTCTCTCATTAATCTATTTTCCTCTGCACAAAATGACAAGACGGAAAAAATCACCTCAACAAAAAGAACAAGAGGTAGTACCGACTGCCAGGGACCTACTGAATATGGACATTAGTACGATGTCAGATCTAGAGTTCAGAATCATCACTTTAAAGATACTAGGCTTGAAAAAAATATGGAAGTTATTAGAGAAACCCTTTCTGGAGAAGTAAAAGAACTAAAATCCAACCAAGTAGAAATCAAAAAGGCTATTAATGAGGTGCAATCAAAAATGGGGGCGCTAACTGCTAGAATAAATGAGGCAGAAGAGAGAATCAGTAATATAGAAGATGAAATGATGGAGAATAAAGAAGCTGAGAAAAAGAGAGATAAACAACTACTGGATCATGAAGGCAGAATTCGAGAGATAAGCGATACCATAAGATGAAACAACATTAGAATAATTGGAATCCCAGAAGAAGAAGAAAGAGAGAGAGGGGCAAAAGGTATAATGGAGCAAATTATAGCAGAGAACTTCCCTGATTTGGGAAAGGAAACAGGCATGAAAATCCAGGAAGCACAGAGAACCCCTCTCAAAATCAATAAAAATAGGTCAACACCCCGACATCTAATAGTAAAACTTAGGAGTCTCATAGACAAAGAGAAAATCCTGAAAGCAGCTTGGGAGAAGAGATATGTAACCTACAACGGTAGAAACATTAGATTGGCAACAGACCTATCCCCAGAGACCTGGCAGGCCAGAAAGGACTGGCAGGATATATTCAGAGCACTAAATGAGAAAAATATGCAGCCAAGAATACTCTATCCAGCTAGGCTGTCATTGAAAATTGAAGGAGAGATAAAAAGCTTCCAGGACAAACAAAAACTAAAGGAATTTGCAAACACAAAACCAGCCCTACAGGAAATCTTGAAAGGGGTCCTCTAAGCAAAGAGAGAGCCTAAAAGCAACATAGACCAGAAAGGAACACAGACAATATACAGTAACAGTCACCTTACAGGCAATACAATGGCACTAAATTCCTATCTTTCAATAGTTACCCTGAATGTAAATGGGCTAAATGCCCCAATCAAAAGACACAGGCTATCAGACTGGATTAAAAAATAAGACCCATTGATATGCTGTCTGCAAGAGACTCATTTTAGAACCAAAGACACCCCCAGATTGAAAGTGAGGGGGTGGAAAACTATTTACGATGCTAATGGACACCAAAAGAAAGCTGGGGTGGCAATCCTTATATCAGACAAATTAGATATTAAACCAAAGACTGTAATAAGAGATGAGGAAGGACATTATATCCTACTTAAAGGATCTATCCAACAAGAAGATCTAACAATTGTAAATATCTATGCCCCTAACATGGGAGCAGCCAATTATATAAGGCAATTAATAACAAAAGCAAAGAAACACATCAACAACAATACAATAATAGTGGGGGACTTTAACACCCCCCTCACTGAAATGGACAGATCGTCTAAGCAAAAGATCAACAAGGAAATAAAGACTTTAAATGACACACTGGACCAAATGGACTTCACAGACATATTCAGAACATTCCACCCCAAAGCAACGGAATACACATTCTTCTCTAGTGCCCATGGAACATTCTCCAGAATAGATCACATCCTAGGTCATAAATCAGGTCTCAACCGGTACCAAAAGATTGGGATCATTCCCTGCCTATTTTCAGACCACAATGCTTTGAAACTAGAACTCAATCACAAGAGGAAAGTCAGAAAGAACTCAAATACATGGAGGCTAAAGAGCATCCTACTGAAGAATGAATGGGTCAACCAGGAAATTAAAGAAGAATTAAAAAAATACATGGAAACCAATGAAAATGAAAACACAACTGTTCAAAATCTTTGGGATGCAGCAAAGGCAGTCCTAAGAGGAAAGTATATAGCAATACAAGCCTTTCTCAAGAAACAAGAAAGGTCTCAAGTACACAACCTAACCCTACACCTAAAGGAGCTGGAGAAAGAACAGCAAATAAAGCCTAAACCCAGCAGGAGAAGAGAAATCATAAAGATCAGAGCAGAAATCAATGAAATAGAAACTAAAAGAACAGTAGAACAGATCAACGAAACTAGGAGCTCGTTCTTTGAAAGAATTAACAAGATTGATAAACCCCTGGCCAGACTTATCAAAAAGAAAAGAGAAATGACCCAAATCAACAAAATCATGAATGAAAGAGGAGAGATCACAACCAACACCAAAGAAATACAAACAATTTTAAGAACATATTATGAGCAACTCTATGCCAGCAAATTAGATAACCTGGAAGAAATGGATGCATTCGTAGAGATGTATCAACTACCAAAACTGAACCAGGATGAAATAGAAAACCTGAACAGACCTATAACCACTAAGGAAATTGAAGCAGTCATCAAAAATCCAAAAAACAAAAGCCCAGGGCCAGATGGCTTCCCAGGGGAATTCTACCAAACATTTCAAGAAGAATTAATACCTATTCTTCTGAAACTGTTCCAAAAAATAGAAATGGAAGAAAAACTTCCAAACTCATTTTATGAGGCCAGCATTACCTTGATCCCAAAACCAGACAAAGACCCCATCAAAAAGGAGAATTACAGACCAATATCCCTGATGAACATGGATGCAAAAATTCTCACCAAAATACTAGCCAATAGGATCCAACAGTACATTAAAAGGATTATTCACCACGACTAAGTGGGATTTATCCCTGGGCTGCAAGTTTGGTTCAACATCCACAAATCAACCAATGTGATACAATACATTAACAAAAGAAAGAACAAGAATCATATGATCCTCTCAATAGATGCAGAAAATGCATTTGACAAAGTACAGCATCCCTTCTTGATCAAAACTCTGCAGAGTATAGGGATAGAGGGTACAGACCTCAATATCATAAAATCCATCTATGAAAAACCCACAGTGAATATCATTCTCAATGGAGGAAAACTGAGAGCTTTCTCCCTAAGGTCAGGAACACAACAGGGATGTCCACTATCACCACTGCTATTCAACATAGTATTAGAAGTCCTAGCCACTGCAATCAGAAAACAAAAAGAAATAAAATGCATCCGAATTGGCAAAGAAGAAGTCAGACTCTCACTCTTTGCAGATGATATGATACTTTATGTGGAAAACCCAAAAGACTCCATCCCCAAACTGCTAGAACTCATACAGGAATTCAGTAAAGTGGCAGGATATAAAATCAATGCACAGAAGTCAGTGGCATTCCTATACACCAACAACAAGACAGAAGAAAGAGAAATTAAGGAGTCGATCCCATTTACAATTGCACCCAAAACCATAAGATACCTAGGAATAAATCTAACCAAAGAGACAAAGGATCTGTACTCAGAAAACCATAAAATACTCATGAAAGAAATTGAGGAAGACACAAAGAAATGGAGAAACGTTCCATGCTCATGGATTGGAAGAACAAATATTGTGAAGATGTCAATGCTACCTAGAGCAATCTACACATTCAATGCAATCCCCATCAAAATACCATCCACTTTTTTCAAAGAAATGGAACAAATCATCCTAAAATTTGTATGGAACCAGAAAAGACCCCGCATAGCCAGAGGAATGTTGAAAAAGAAAAGCAAAGCTGGTGGCCTCACAATTCCGGACTTCAAGATCTATTACAAAGCTGTCATCATCAAGACAGCATGGTACTGGCACAAAAACAGACACATAGATCAATGGAACAGAATAGAGAACCCAGAAATGGACCCTCAACTCTATGGTCAACTCATCTTTGACAAAGCAGGAAAGAATGTCCAATGGAACAAAGACTGTCTCTTCAACAAATGGTGTTGGGAAAATTGGATAGCCACATGCAGAAGAATGAAACTGGACCATTTCCTTACACCACACACAAAAATAGACTGCAAATGGTTGAAAGACCTCAATGTGAGACAGGAGTCCATCAAAATCCTAAAGGAGAACACAGGCAGCAACCTCTTTGACCTCAGCCGCAGCAACTTCTTCCTAGAAACATCGCCAAAGGCAAGGGAAGCAAGGGCAAAAATGAACTATTGGGACTTCATCCAGATAAAAAGCTTTTGCAAAGCAAAGGAAACAGTCAACAAAACCAAAAGACAACCGACAGAATGGGAGAAGATATTTGCAAATGACATATCAGATAAAGGGCTAGTATCCAAAATCTATAAAGAACTCATCAGACTCAACACCCAAAGAACAAAGAATCCAATCAAGAAATGGGCAGAAGACATGAACAGACATTTTTCCAAAGAAGACATCCAAATGGCCAACAGACACATGAAAAAGTGCTCAATATCGCTCAGCATCACGGAAATCCAAATCAAAACCTCAATGAGATACCACCTCACACCAGTCAGAATGGCTAAAATTAACAAGTCAGGAAACGACAAATGTTGGCGGGGATGCGGAGAAAGGGGAACCCTCCTACACTGTTGGTGGGAATGCAAGCTGGTGCAGCCATTCTGGAAAACAGTATGGAGGTTCCTCAAAAAGTTGAAAATAGAGCTACCATATGATCCAGCAATTGCACTACTGGGTATTTACCCCAAAGATACAAAAGTAGGGATCCGAAGGGGTACGTGCACCCTGATGTTTATAGCAGCAATGTCCACAATAGCCAAACTGTGGAAAGAGCCAAGATGTCCATCGACAGATGACTGGATAAAGAAGATGTGGTATATATATACAATGGAATATTATGCAGCCATCAAAAGAAATGAGATCTTGCCATTTGCAACGACGTGGATGGAACTGGAAGGTATTATGTTGAGTGAAATAAGTCAAACAGAGAAAGACATGTATCATATGATCTCACTGATATGAGGAATTCTTAAACGCAGGAAACAAACTGAGGGTTGCTGGAGTGGGGGGTGGGGTGGGAGGGATGGGGTGACTGGGTGATAGACACTGGGGAGGGTATGTGCTCTGGTAAGCGCTGTGAATTGTGCAAGACTGTTGAATCTCAGATCTGTACCTCTGAAACAAATAATGCAATATATGTTAAGGAAAAAAAAAGAAGAAGAAGAAGGTAGTGGGAGGGGAAGAATGAAGCAGGGGAAATCAGAGGGGTAGATGAACCATGAGAGACGATGGACTCTAAAAAACAAACTGAGGGTTCTAGAGGGGAGGGAGGTGGGAGGATGGGTTAGCCTGGTGGTGGGTATTGAGGAGGGCACATTCTGCATGGAGCACTGGGTGTTATGCACAAACAATGAATCATGGAACACTTCATCTAAAACTAATGATGTAATGTATGGGGATTAACATAAGAATAAAAAAAATTAAAAAAAAAAAAGAAGTAAAAATTATCTGTTGCAGATATTTTGCACCTAGAATTGTGCTATGCATTTAGATTGGTTCAATAGATACTCACCAAATAAATTATTATTATTACTTCTACCCCACCTTAATTAACATATCTTAAATACCTCCACAAATTATATAAATAAAACAGTAAAATGTAAATAAATGTATATACTTTTAAATCAGAGCAAAGAAAAATACAAATTAGACAAGAAAAACAGGAAAGGAAAATAATAAATATAAATAATGGTATATATTTAATATATTAAAATGTAGTTTTTATATCACATGTATAAAATATATATTATGTGTATATATCTATAGCATAAGGATCTACACAGTAAAAATTAGGGCTAGCAATTGAGTTCTAAGCTTCCTGATCACTAAAGGACAACAAGAGAAATAATTCTAGACATATGGCACATGGCTTTCATGTTTCATGGGAAAATATCCTGTTTTTTAGGGAAAACAAAGCTCTTCCCAAAAGTCTTTCCTAAAAAAATTTTTCATGATAGAACCCTGAGAGATGATAAACAATATAGTCAACAATCCTCTAGAATGTGGGATTCTTTCAGAGATCCTCAGTTAAAGCTAAGGTCATACATTTTAAATGTAACTCAGTTTCCAGTTTTAGATATTGTTGCTTGCAAGACTGAATAGATTGAAAAATGTAACTCTACATTACCACATCTAATGATCTGTTCTGTGCAGCTACCAGGACACATATCAAATTAATAAACTTAATTTGTTAGTATTTATAATGTCATTCTTTCTGATGTTAGTTGGATATCAGTATCAATAATTTGCCAAATCAATAATTTGTTAAAACTAACCTATATCTTAAGCATTTTTCTGCATTCTCTCTGTTTCAGAAGAAATGCATCCAAACATCCAAATCATCCAAAGATGTAAGCATTTCCAAAGGAAAAGAGCTGGGACTTCAGAAGACTACAACTTAATGTCCTTCAATATTATGATATAATCTGTCAGAAGAACACCCTTGCCCAGCTTTCTCCTCACAGGGGTGTCGAAATGTATGCACTAAGAACCAAGAGCCAATTTTTAGCTCATGCAGATTAACTCACATGATTCCAGTCCATAGTTTAAAGACAGAAAAATTCAACAAAAGGTACAAATGATCATATTATTCTTAACATCTCAATACATCGATAGAGTGGCCAATCAATAGAACAGCCAAACCTAAAAAAAAAAAAAAAAAAAAAAAAGAACCACTGTTTCCTAATTTAAAGCATTTGCCTGAAAACTCAGACCTGGAGATGGTGGCAGAGGAGACAGGCATGAGGATCAGTGAGGCTGTTTCACCAATTGGCTGCTATAGACTGACTGAATGCTCCCATTCTCTTCAAAACACTTAGCTTGAAACCTAATCCCAGTGTGATGGCTTTTGGAGGTGAGGCCTTTGGGAGGGAATGCAGCCCTCAGGAATGGGATTAGTGGAGACCCCAGAGGGTTCTCTCTCCCCTTCCACCATGTGAGGACACAGGGAGAAGATGTCCATCTCTGAGTCAGAAAGCTGATTCTCACCTGATACTGAATCTGCCAGTTCCTTGATCTTGGACTTCCCAGGGTCCAGAACTGTGAGCAAGAAATCTGTTATTCATAAACCACCCATTCTACGGTATTCCACCCCAACGGACTACAACACTGACTGACCACAACCCTGAGGAGAAAGAAAATTTGCTCCTCTGGAAAAGAGAGCACATCCAGCAGGGAATCCTACACGTGGAGTCCATTAAAGGAAACAGCTGGTGGGAAGTGGAGCCCACTTTTTTAAAGATTTTATTTATTTATTTGTCAGAAAGAGAGAGAGCGAGCACAAGCAGGGGGAGCTGCAGACAGAGGGAGAAGCAGGCTCCCCACTGAGCAGGGAGCCTAATGCAGGACCCGATCCCAGGACCCTGGGATCATGACCTCAGCCGAAGGCAGACACTTAACTGACTGAGCCACCCACGTGCCCTAGTTCAGGGGTTTTAAACATCTTTGACCACAACCTATTTCTACAAACACACCTTACATGTGACCCAGTACACCAAATATGAATGTGTCCATTAGTTTGCTAGAGCTGCTGTAATAAAATACAATACAGTGTGTAGATTAAATGTCAGAGATTTATTTTCTCATGGTTCTGAAGGCTGGAAGTCTAAGATCAGTGTGTCAGCAGGTTCGGTTTCTCCGGAGGCCTCTTTTTCCTCGGCTTGCAGGTGGCTACCATCTCATTGTGTCCTTAATGAGCCTTCCCCAATGCACACACATCCCTGGTATCTCTTCCTCTTCTTATAAAGATATCAGTCTTATTGTATTACATTCTTACCCTTAAGACCTAATTTAACCTTGATTATCTCCTTAAAGCCTCCTTAAAGACTGTGCAAATACAGTCACATTCTAAGATACTGGTGGTTAGGACCTCAACATAATGAATTTGAAGGGGACACAATTCAGTCCATAAGAATGTGTCTGTGTGGTTTACATGACTAAAATAAAGTTTCACAAGACAGTATCTATTCTCACTACATGCTAGGTGATGTCGGATTTTCTTCTCTGTTCTATTACTTTATATTCTTCAAACAAACAAACCTTGCTTGTGAGCCACTAAATTGATTTCATGACCCACAAACTACAGTTTGAAAACCATTGGCCAAGCATATCTGGCCATATGGTCCACCAAATTCTTGGAATAAGAGAAACTGTAGGCACATAATCTAGGTCATCTACATGGGGCAGTAACCACTCGAGGGTCTGTCAATTACAAAAAAAAAATGCTAGCAGTATGTTAAACATTATGTCAAAGTAGACTAAGATATTGGTAAGAATAAAACCTGGAGCTCTGAATTACCAGCTGACTCACGGAGAAGTAGGTGATTGCATTTGGGGAATTTTTAAGCCCCATCTCTGCTGACAGATAGAGATCACCAGTTTAACTTGGCAAACACATACTGAAGACATAAGAGACTCATTCGGTCTGGGGAAAAGATGATCTTCAGCGTGAGTCCTAGATGTAGAGGAAGAAAGGGCTTATGGAAGAAAAATATGCTTTGGAGAGATGTTTCACCATAATCTAGGTCATAATATTTTATTTAAATTTTCCTTCAGAACAACTTGCCTTTCTAAATATTAGAAAATATTCTCAAGGCACAATAACTAAAATAATATACTGCTGTTGTGTGGGGAAGGGCAGCATCGGGTTTGTGTGTGTGTGTGTGTGTGTGTGTGTGTGTGTGTGTAGAAATCCTTACAGCTGTGTGTAATGGTCCACATGGCCATCTAGACGCCCTCCTCTTTGTTTTGTCCAAGTGCACGGGAATGATACTTGGCAGGTGCAGGAGGCTTTTATCCTTTGTACCAATTCCACAGGCATCTTTTTCAGGATTCCTACAGGGGATGTGCACCATTAAGAATCATCGCATTCAGAAAAGCCCAAAATATGGCCTTGCCATCAGGTATTTGTAGTTCATTTATAATTTATCCTATTCCTAAGGAAATTTGCCAATAAAAGGGTGTCTAAACCATAAGCAATATTGTCTAGTAACATAGTTGACTTTTCATCTTTATCAGGTTTTCAGAGAAAGAACTAGAAAGTTAACAGAAGTTAAAGAACTAAAAGTTAATTTGACTGAAGATCAAATTCTCATATTGAAGGAATGAAAGGTTTTCTAAACTCTTTACTCACAGCCACTTTCTGTTCAAAGTTTATACAGTTACCCAGGTCTGATAAACAGAAGACTTTCCTAAGATGAGAAATTGTCAAAAGACTGGTGACTAAAATCGAGGGCAGCTCCTCTGTGAGTCCATCCCATTTGGTTTTGGAATGGAAATTATTTCCCTTTCTCACTTGGAGGATTCTGCTACCTACACAACTTTTTCTCCAGTCCCAGCTGTCCTTCTGCTACATTCCTCCTCCAACCCAAACCCCACCTTCCCCTCTTTGACTCTATTTTATTTACTCTCTGAAAGTGGAATTTCTGACTGTTCAAGCCTGGGGCCAAATATTTCTGCATTGCACTCTGAGTCCTAGTTTCTGCTTTGACATGGGCTGGGAATGCATTTGTTGAACCAACAAGATATCATAGGATAATGTTTACTATGCACTAAGCACTCTTCTGTGAAGTGGGGATGTAATAGTAGATAGGACCAACAAAGTCCATGCTCTGAGGGCTTGCATTCTAGTGGAGTAGGCCCATAACAAAATGGTAAATACAGAAGCAAGAAAAATGCCAAATGTGATGATGACATGCAGTGAATTAAAATTGGGTGAAACCATAGAATGTCTGTATAAACTGTAACTAATCTTTCCTTTGTGCATCTTATACCATGCTCCACAGAAGAGCAACAAGATACCCAGCCCTTAAACTGTTAAATACCTATCAAGAATGTGTTCAGCTGCATGTAAAAGAAAAACCTAACACACAGTGGACTTAATTAGGAGTTTACTTCTCTCAAATCACAGTTTTAATTAATTTATTTATTTATCTATCTATTCATATATCCATTTATTTAACTAATCTATACAACTCAGTGCCCTTGTAATTCACTCAGTCTTTCCCCCATAGTCACAAATTGCTTCTATAAGTTTCAGATGTAACATGGGCAACTCAGGAACAAAAAGGAAGGAACCAAGGCATGTATTTTTCAAAACTGCCCAGAAGAATTATGCATAGATCTCAATCTCATGAGGGAGTGACATGGCCACCCCAAACTACAAAGGAAACAGAAAACTGGGAAACTAACTGTCACGGTTGGTTTACATCCACTAAGACCTATCACCTAGGGCCTGCTGTGTTGTTACCTCAAACAAAGTTGGAGTACTTTCAGCAAAGAACTAGTAGGAGATATTGGTGGGCAACTGACTGTTACTCCAGTCACTAATTTGATTAGTCAGAACTTCCAATCTATAAGAGGAGGAAATATTCTATTCATTCCTCTATAAATTCTAAAGAAACTATAATCACGAATATAATTTTAGTTTTTATTCAAGGCCTTCTATACCTAATACTATAATAATATTAAACCCCAAGTGAGATTATGATCAGATTCCCCTAATTCGTCCAAAGGCTAATCAATTTGTATCTATTTTATGTTTGTTTGGACAAACCTCTGGTCTTCATTTTCCAAAACTCATAATGACACAGGGAACACTCAAACTTAGCGATACTGAGAAGAAACAATGACTCAGAAAGAAGACCAGCAGGCCTCCAGAATGCCTCCATAGTGGAGAAAGTTTTGACTTTTCTCCATGCAATGAAGGGTATTTCACAGTGGGAAAACAGGTAGAAAAAAAAAAAAAAGTTCAAAGGGTAAGACTGATAAATCTGTGGTATTAAAATAAAAATTATCATGGCCTTTTGAAATTGCGAGACATAAGATAATTAGAATATTTCCTGACCCAGAGGACACTATTCCATAATTTTGTAGGAAAAAGTAAAACAAAAAGGAACTTAATCTTTTATTCCACCAGAAATATGAGGGTACATAAATGGAAAACTGTAGCGTATGCTTTTAGTACCCTGCCCTGGTCCTCTTCTACATGTTAGCTACTTATAGTCCACAGCTGCATCCTTCTCTGAAGAGTTTTGTTCAGCCAGCGGGAGCCACCGTGCTGGGGAGATGGTGCCTCTTTCTCTGTGCTTCCTCCTGTACCCCCAGCCAGAGCAGCCTGCAGCCAATGACGCAAAGATACAAAAGACTCCTCCTTGCTAAAAAGCTGGTCCACCTTGGTAATTCAGGCTCCAGCACTCTCCTTGGAATCAGGCAGAAGCTAGATTCCTGATGAGACCACATCCTTCCTAAACTGCTTTCCTTGGCCTGTTGTGGAGCTCTCATTCCTTCCTCAATAAAACACATGCACCTGAATCCTTGACTCAAGCTCTGTGGGTTGGAAACCCCACAAAGACCAAAGGTGAAACACCCCTTTTCACCTGTGGGAATATTATATTCCTGTAGGCATAGTGAGGACCATGGAGGCCTTCTTCCATAGACGGACATCCTACTAGGAGTTACTCATAGCATCTTGACTCTAGCACAATTTGGTAATAGCAACTTCTGATGGTCTAGATATGTTGTTCCTCCCTTGGGTCTCATAGCTTTGTTGCTATTCTTATAAGTCATTGACAAGCAAGAATGCTCTCATTCCAAGATGTTCCTCAAGTACTCTGTGTTCTCTTTTAGTCCAAATAGTGCCTCAACTACCCTTCTAGCTCTCTAATGCACACATTGAGCTCTTTCTGGGAGCAACTCATTAGAGGAAAAAGTTGAAGATTCTGAAACAGGCAGCAAGAAGGATAGTCTTACTTCTGGGTATCCATATCTGAATAGAAGAGTCATGGCACAAATTTCCGAAGTCCAGCTTGACCAGTTCCCTCCCACCCAATCGTGATACATGGAACTAAATGTTGGCATAAGTCCTAGACTCTTCTTACCATGTCCCAGCAGCAGTTCTGGCAACTGGTTTTTCTTCTCAGATGAACACACAAATGTGAGTGTGTGTTTGTATGTATGTGTATTCTCTTATATACATATGCATGTATATATAAACATATACATATACTATAGGTTGTGTGTATATATATGTATGGATATATATACATGCAAACATATATGTTTAGTCTATAAAGGTTTTTTATATAGCAATAGCAAAATTCTATTCCACTGTTAATTTACTTAAATCCACTCTCTAGGGAAGGATCTATTTCTTTCAGTTTTGTTGGCAAACAACCTATAAAATATAACTTCAATATTTTCTACATTATTTTAGAAGGCTAAAAATAAATAAGAACAAATCTAGTCCCTTTTATTCTCTTCCTATATCAATAATCTCATGACTTAGTTAACTCTGAAGATCCACTAGACTTCAGTTTCTTAAAGCTGCAAAAGCAACACAAGAAAAGCTGCTTAGGGGCATTACTACAGTTTCTGGTGGTTAAAATCACTCAGTTTCTCTGTCTACTTCATCCTGGGGTTGCTCAAGAAGCTAAAATGTTTCTTATGACACAAGAGCCAAGTTCTATAATGTCTCCTTTCACAGCAGAGTTGACTAAAAGCTTCTGTTTTCCCACATGGAGGTGTCAAGGCAAAAGCTTTGCATAGTAAGGAAAGTTGCCATAATGTCATTTTCAGGAAAGTCAAACACATACACTGATGAAGCTGTTGACAGAAATATAAGTGAATTATGGCTTGGCAAAGCATGAAGCCATTAAAGGAAAAATGTCCTCCAAGTCATCACTAAGGATCAGCAGATTTTATACATGACAGCTTTTCTTTCCTTAATGGGGTTTCAATGGGAATTATAGTGGCAGAGTTTGCATTAGACTATTCTTTATTTAATGTGTTGAAATACGGCTCCCGGTCGGAGTAAGTTCTAGAGAGAGGCGGGAATAAAGACCATGGAGGCTTGCCTAGAAAGGGGAATGAAATTCCACTTAAAATCCAACAGTCCCACTTGTTGCAAGCAATTATTTAGGGAGAAATTCTTCCCTAAATGCATGACAGATTGGATGGTGCAGTGATGTCCTCTCATTCTAAATTTTCTGAGTTTTTTATGGTTTTACAATAGACTATGTTAAATCTCTAAACAGAGTTTTAGGGATTTTCTGAACCTAATATTGACTTGCCTCAATTTTTTGTCATCATTGGGACAAATTGTTGTTTGCTTTATCTCCAAGACACTTATCTATAGAATCTAAATAATACCACTGGTTTCAAAAGGATGAGAATTTCAAAAGGCAAAATAATAAAAGGAAACAGTAACATTTACTGTATATCTTGTTTTGGCCATATTCTGTATTAAAGATTCTATTTCACAGTTACTCCTTTCAAGACCATAAGTGGCAGCTTATATTCTTTCTTTTTTGGCACCAGAAGCAAACTATCTTTAAAAAAAATTATGAGAAGATGAAACAAGCTGTTATTTTGTGTCCTAGAGTGAATGTGGTGGGTATTTATTATACTGTTCTAGTTTTATTGAGAAATGCATAACCGAGTTTATTCCAATACCTTTCTTTCCAGTAAGGTAGTTCAGAAAATCTTTGTGATCCTGGCTGAATTTATCAAACAAAGAGGAGAAAATGGTATTTAAGTAGTGGCATTGATTGAGCATACATAAAACCTTTAGGTGTGATAGGTCAGCTGTGATTATTCTGCCATGAGCTCCATGCTTATCATGATGCCTTAGGTGCCCAGTATCATGTAAAATACACAGGTTAAATTGTATAGAGCATCATTGTCTTTCTATAGCTATAAGTTATCAAGGAGTAAGCATGGAGTCCTGGATAGGAGATATTAAAACAGTTTGGCTGAATTGACATGGATGAGACCCCTATTTGAAATATAGAAAAAAATAAAATCGATCTCTGGAATATTAAAATTGAACATTTTGGAGAATTTAGAAAGATTCACTATTGATGTGGAAAATTAATTAAAATGTAAATTAGGGGATCTGGTTGTTAGGGGACTAGATCCCCGATCCTGGTTCTCTCCCTCCCTGGCTTTGTGTCACTGGGCACTTTCTGGGTCTCAGATTTACCTCTAAAATGGAATTGCTGAACTAGACATTTTTTAAAGCTTCAGTTACCCTTTTTTCTCTAACTTTCAATCTTTTTTGATGCTCAAAAAATGTACTAAATTGAACTTTTGGATATGTGTACATTTCTGCTGTTTATTTATTTGACCCAGTTCTTCAACTAAAGCTGATCATGAAGCAAGTGATTCCATTATAGAGATCACTGGGGAGGTAACAAAGACACCTGGAGTCAATTTAACTTATTAGCATAGTTAATACATGGGCATTCTTGGCCATTTCTGAATTGCCTTATTCCTTCTTCTGAGTACCTGCCATACTTAATATATGCATCAATTACACAGCATTTAACAATTACATTGAATTGTCCTATTTTGTTCCGATGGATCCTATAATTTTCCCTGCCTGGATAAACTCTTTAGTGTCCTGGATTGTAATTTGGCTATACTTATTCATAATTTTGTGGATAACAGGTATTGAAATAAAGTTTGCTGAATAAATGTTAAGCATTGCCTCATTTTTATTGATAAATGTGTTTAATCATATGTGCTAGTTCAAGTAAATACACTCCCCTAAAGCTAAATATCTATGAAACAGTGAAAGCTGGAATTGATAAGATCAGCAAATACAAATACAGCTCTTTCTATGTGCCAGGCGTTATTGTTAGATGTGTAAGTATTTTACACATATGATCTCATGATTTCTACCATAACCCTGTGAGGTCAGTGCCTTGTTGAACCTAATTTCTTAGAGAGATTCAGCAAAGTCCACATAGGCGGTAAGTGGCAGAGTTGGAATTCAAACCAAAGCAGGCTGAAACTAGAGCTCACTGTGTGAGCCTGAATATGAGAAGTATTTCTGTTTAAGTTAACCATTGAAAATTAGTAGAAATGATATTTTCTATAATAAAAATCTTTCTAGAGCAGAGTTGGCAAATTATAGTCCATGAGCCAATTTCAGCCATCCACTATTTTTTGAAATAACTTTACTGGAGTACAGCCATACTCATTTATGTCTTCTCGATAAGCTGACTTTGCATTACAATGGCAGACCTGAGTAGTTGCCACCAGAGATTGTATGATCCTTCAAAGCCTGATATACTTACTATCTGATCCTTTGCAGAAAAGGTTTGCAGATCCCTGGTCTAGAGGAATCCTACTCAAGGTTCCTCTTTTTGAATAATCAATCTTCTTCTAGTAATTCCATAATCAGAAGATGTCAAATAATGTGTACCCAGATTCATTCTATCCATCCTAGAATTCAAAACATACATACAAGTTTGCCCTTTTGTTGTCTTATTTTTACTATCCAAACCATTTTATTATTTCTTTTTTTCTTATTTTTAAAAAAAAAAAATTATTTACTTAGCTTTACTTTCATATCTACAATTAATATTACAGTCTCAATTTTGACTTTTATGTTTATTAAAATGTTTTGTATCTTACCTTTATTAACATATATCAATAGATAAGTGATTTTCTCATATCTTCTTGTGCTGATCCTGGATCAATTTGCTCCCAAATCCAATCCCCCAATTCCTCCTTTGCTCCTATTACAGGGCCTCTGATCCCTACAGGTTGTATTTTACAGATTCCTCCAACAGCAGGTTCAGCCAATGGAAAGTTATTGGGAGATGGGGAGGTAGGGAGAAGCCAGGGTACTTCACTCCCTCCCTGCAACTCCTCCATAGTCTATCATGGTTCCAGCTTCCTGGTTGGTAAGGAGGATGAAGAGAATGGGACTACCGCACGTGGGTTCCAATAACACCTTCTCTTCCCTAATTAGATGGTCCAGGCTTCCTTTCATGGCTAATTTCTGGACTGTTTCTCCACTCCATTTGTCTTTGTCACCATCCCATTTCTTGTGTGACCATTTCCCTGTATTTAAGTCCTCTGCATATAAGTTCTTGATGTGATTTCTTCTTTTTTTTTTTTTTGACATTATACAATTCTATTTAGTATGATCTTTAGAAAGAGACTGCATTCTTAACACTTTGTTAACTATCACACATGATTTTACCAAAAAAGGCCTGCAGCAGTTCATTATTCAAGTCCTTCACATGTGACATATATTTAAAAAAATATACTATCGCTGGAGCAATCCGGCAAAATGAGCTTTCAAGAAATAACAACAAAAAGATGACTCTCTCTTTACTTTGAATTCTGTTCGTGTACAACAGGTTGCCAAATGCCAAAGAAAAACAGAAACCTAACCTCACATTGTAGGCATGATGCCTTTCAATTTAACAGAAAATATTTCGAAATTTTAGTCCTAAGATGTAAATGATCACTGGAAAGTTTCAAATGAAATACAGTGTATGGGAATTATTTTTAGGTCTCTCTTTGCCATTTCCTCAGGCTTGAGTTAAATGCTCAATAAGAATTCGGCATGAAGACAATATGAATGCCTTAAGATTCCTGCCTTTCCCCAGGATAGAAACCAAGCATGGCTTGTAATATGACACCGAAGTGAAAACAAATGACGGTCAATAGACATTTCCAGGTTTAGGGCCCAGAATACATTGTTTGGTCTAAAAAAGTTTTAATATTTATAATATATTTTATTCATTTTGTATAAAATGTGAGGTTTTTGTATTTATTTTAATTTCAAAAAATTTGAGATAAAATACATTTCAGGACAGGGGCATCTAGGTGGTTCAGTCAGTTAAGCATCTGACTCTTGGTCGCAGCTCAGGTCTTGATCTCAGGGTCGTGAGTTCAAGCTCTGCTTTGGGCTCCATGCTGGCCATGGAGCCTACTTAAAAAAAAAAATACGTTACAGGACATGGAAGCCTCCCCCTACATGAATATATGACACCTTTCTAATATTAGAAATAGCAACTAAGGTTGAAAATACTTCTTAATTTCTCTTCATGCTGAAAGCAGAATGGCATTAAGGATGTGTTTGGTTGGCTGAAGATTGACTGAATTTCTTCTTCTTTCCTTCTCTTACTCTCATTTTTCCAACTTCTCTTTATTCTCAGTCCAAGTATGTTCTGCAATGATATGACAAGAGTATGAGTTCTGGAGTCAGAGACATCCAGGTACAAATCCCAGGTTCCCCACTTCTGACCTGGGAACACTACTTCCTTATCTGAGCTTCCCTTTCCTCACATGCAAAATGTGTGTAATACTATTTCTTCCACAGGATTTTGTTAGGACAAAATCACTTAAAAAGTATGTTAAGCTCGGGCGCCTGGGTGGCTCAGTTGGTTAAGCAACTGCCTTCAGCTCAGGTCATGATCCCAGGGTCCTGGGATCAAGTCCCGCATCGGGCTCTCTGCTCCTTGGGAACCTGCTTCTCCCTCTGCCTCTCTCTCTCTGTCTCTCATGAATAAATAAATAAAATCTTAAAAAAAAAAAAAAAAAGAACACATTCTCTAAAAAAAAAAATAAAATAAAATAAAATAAAATAAAAAGTATGTTAAGCTCAATAAATTTGTAAGCGTTTACTATATCTTAGCTCCCTTCACTTTCCTCCTACCCTCTCCTCCCTGCTAACTTCACTACTTTACATCAAAACCAACAAATGCCATGTATACCATTTTCTGTGTTAACTTGTCTTCTTTTTCTCTTGAATTGTCTCATTCTTAATATATCCATGTGAAGAATTGGAGGAAAATACAAAGCAATATTTAAATTTGCGTTTCTTTCTGATTTGAATTTATTACTGGAAGAACTGTGGGTCTACCCATAGCTTATTTTACTTTAAACACATATTTGGATGGGCTACGAAGCTCTCCCCTCCTTTACTCCTCCAATCCATGCTAATCTCTCTTATCCCCACTATCACTACTGCACAACAGAAATACATGGCCAGACCTGGGGAGAGAAAGAGACACATGTAGGTAAGGGAACAAGTTTCAAACATGGCTCCAGAGCATTCTGGTGGCTTCTGCTCTTGAGGACCTGTAGGATGGGCCACTGGCTGGGAAGGCCATGTACCCAGAGCAAATACCAGGTTGTCATAGGTGATACTCCAGGGATTCTATTAGAATAAGGTGTGTGTTGTCAATTATAGACAGCTAACTCCTGGAGCTACTGAAGCCTACAAATAAAAGATAACTTGTGAGTGTTCAGGAGTGAAGAGAAGGTATATTGATTCCTTCGGAGTGAAAGCCAATATTTAAAACACATATTTTTATTTTACTGACTTTTTTCAGTTGTGATAGAAAAATCCTACTTTAGACTGATTGTTCATGGCTGAACACTGAAGTGTGCCTGCCAGGACACACTCTTAGAGCTATAACTGTGAAAACTAAAGCCAGAAAATCCAGAAAGAACATTGTCATTTGTGATGTCTCCCTCCTTGGACATGGAATCCAGGAAGGAGATTTTGCTATATCCTGGATCCCCCCCCCGCCCCATTTTGGACAGACTGGGAGTATCTGATTAGCTAGTTGTGGGGGAGCTAGAACTGAGGATACCAATGGCAGTGATGGACTGAAGAATGTGAGGGCTTTTTCTTGCTGGAAAGAGAAATCATATGGAACTTCTTTTGGGATTACGTAGACCCTTTGAGTCCTTAATCATTCATAAATAGGAACACCCGAGAATGTGATACCAGCTTCTTGTCAAGCAAACAGATAAGGATATAGAGTTCTTTCTCGCTGAGTGTGAAAATAAATTGGACCATAACTAGTACCCTGGCTACTGCAGAATATTTATACCTGTTAATGTTAGTCAGTCTCAATAGTCATTGGTAAGTTTTGTCCCGCTTTCACCAGAACAGTAGATTAAAACCTCTGTTATCTATAATATCACTTGTGTTTTCAAATCGCATAGTTACTAGGGAGGTATGGTGAATTTGAATTCCCACCCAAGAGGCTCTTTCCAAGTTACCTCATTTTCTTCTCTGTATTAAGTACCTCAGCTCTTTTACCACGCCATTTACAAAATGCATAACTGTTTCCAGTTTCTGACTGAACTGTCACATCGTATCACAGAAATATCATTGTTTTCACCGTGGCTATACAATTCACAGTTATGCTTAATTTGACTTGATTCTTTCCGAGCTGATGGATGTGTTACCATGTTGTCCAACTGGCTTGGTAGTTCTTGGCAGAACCAGCAGAGGTAAAAGGCAAAAGAGTGTATAAACCATTAAATTCTTGTTGTTGTTGTTATTGTTTGTTTTTTGTTTTACTTTTCTGTTGAGTCTCACCTAGATTTCCCATTTTAAAATTATGTAACCAATATAGTGAATAAAGAAAATACTTGGAATCCATTCAGAAAACAATTCTATTCTTTATCCTTAATTGTCCATTCAAACTTGGCAGATTGATGGGATGCCTGGGTGGCTCAGTCGGTAAAGTGTCTGCCTTCAGCTCAGGTCATGATCTCAGGGTCCTGGGATCGAGTCCTGCATCAGGCTCCTTGCTCAGCAGGGAGCCTGCTTCTCCCTCTCCCTCTGCCTGCCACTCCCCCTGCCTGTGCTCTCTCTCTCACACACAAATAAAATCTTTAAAATAAATTAATTAATTAATTAATTTAAAAGACAAACTTGGCAGATTTTTTCTGTGAGTCTGGGGGAAATCTCAGTCAGATCCCACACAATTGTTTAACAACTTTATTAAGGAATAACTGAAATACAGTAAATTGCACGTATTCAAAGTATACAATTTGATTAGTTGTGATACCTGAAAGTATAAATATGTACTTTCAGACCCATTATCACAATCAAGATAGTGAATCACTTCCGAAGTTTCATTATGCTCCATTTTAGTCTCTCCCATCTTCTCTTTCTACCCTCTACTTCCATCTCCAAGCAAGTACTGATCTACTTCTGTTACCATACATTACTTTGAATTTTCTAGAATTTTGTATAAATGAAATCATATAGCATGTAATCTTTTATTACTTTAATTCAGCATAATTATTTTGAGATTACCGATGTTATGGTGTGTATTGATAGTTCATCCTTTTTTTATTGCTGATTAATATTCCATTATATGGATATACCACAATTTGCAAATCTAAGCACTCACTGATGGAGATTTCTATTGTTTCCAGTTTTTTGTTATTATGAGTAAAGCTACTGTTAACATTCATGTACAAGACTTTGAATGCACATATCTTTTATAACCTTGGGTTAGGCAAAGATTTCTTATATATAAAATTAAAAGCACAATCTGTAAAAAAATGAATTAAAAACTGCTCTTTGGAAAAACAGTTTAGAGAACATAAAGCTAATGGTGAAAAGAAAATATTTGCAAATCATATATATGTTGAAAAACTTCTATACAAAATATATACTTTTAAATATCAAAATTCAATAGCAAGAAAACAATCATATTGAAAATTGGGAGTGATTTAAACAGATACCACCAAAGATGATATATAGATGGCAAATAAGTACATGAAAAGATGCTCACCAAAATTCCATTACTAGGGAATTTCAAATTAAAAACACAAAGAGATACCACAACACATTTATTAGAATGGTTAAAATTAAAAAGACTGACCTTACCAAGTATTGCAGAGATCACAGAACAACAGAGACTTTAATACACTGCTGGAGGAAATTTAACATCGTTTTAATGATTTTGGAAAACAGTTTGGCAGTTTCTTAAAATACTAAACATAAACCTCCCAAATGGTACCACAATCCTACTCCTGATATTTACTCATAAGCAATGAAAGTATATCCAGGGGCGCCTGGGTGGCTCAGTCGGTCAAGCATCTGCCTTCAGCCCAGGTCATGATTCTAGGGTCCTGGGATCAAGCCCTGCATTGGGCTCTCTGCTCAGCAGGAAGCCTACTTCTCCCTCTCCCTCTGCCTCTCCCCCACTCATGCTCTCTCTTTCTCAAATGAATACATAAAATCTTTTTTAAAAAAGAGAAAGTATATCCATAATATTTTTTATCACTCTCAGATAATTAAAATTCCTCTAGTCATATTTTAGTCAACCAAAAATTGTCTTTTTATTGAGTGAAATTTTCATTTTCAGGTAGTAATCAAAACTGTAAACTACAAAGTTCAAACTTCTCTCCCCACGCTCAGGCTTCCTTAAGGTTGTCACCTGAAGAAGCAAAGGGTTGTGTGACTGGCTTCCTCTTATTCCCTCTCCTACCATTGAATCATCCTTCATCTTTGCACCACTAAGCTGAGAATTCTGTCTGCTCTAGTGTCCGGCCCCAGAGAAGGAGAACAGATTAGGATTTTATGTGATAATATCAGGATATTTCAGGATATTTGGTTTCTCTGGATGTGTTAAATGTTCAAAACTGACTTTTTTCCCTTTTAAGGGTCTCTGTAGGTTTTCTCAGGACATACTTTTCATATTGCTTCCAGTTGCTGAAATGTCTCACTGCAGATCCCTGACATGGGTGCTGCACTCTTTGGCAGGAGACTTGGGATTCCCAACAGTTTGGGGAACCTAGGTAAGATGCCACTGTAAGCAGGTTTCTTGGGCAGGATATTAGCTGGCTGCAGACCAACACTCTGTGCATGGCTCATGTCTCATCCACAAAGAATGCTTATACATGGTTTGGCTTATGTGACACTGGAAGTCCAGGTTATGGCCAAATGGCTACCTTTCCTCAGAACTAACCTCAGTCTCTCAAAGGGATGGATCAAACATAAGTTATCTGTAGCCCTTGAACTCCAGGAAAAAGTTCAAGTTCTCTCCAAGGGCTTGAGATGAAAATAATGTACAACCAATCTTTCCTCCATGGGGATTGAGGCCAGGACCCTCCATGGCCTTCTCAAATTTACTGATACTGGAATATGAAGAAATACTTTTTCCTACTTTCCAAACAGTTATAGTCTCAGCAACTTCAACTTTTAAACCTTAAAAGTACAAGAGGAGCGATGCATCACAAAACTAATTATTGGACATGTCTTTTCAACTCTACTTCATTTGGCTCACATCTTGCTTGGAATACAGTAGTGTTAACCTTTTTTTTTTTTTTCTTTTCCCTTATAAAAGAGAAATTCTCTCTTTCTTATAGAGAAGAAACGGAGATTCTATCCTAAAAGAAAACTAGAGGTACAGTACTAAACAACAGTTACTTCCACAGATCTGGAGCTGACCTTGTTCTAAAGCAGTGGGGGAATTTTCTTTAAAAAGAAAACGAAAAAAGAGAATAATTAATAATCTCAAAATATTTAAGAAAATCTAACACCCTAGACCATATATGAAAAACTCAATAACATAATGTACAAACAAGAAACAGAATCTCAAATAATTTGAGAAGAACTTTTAAATAAATAATCTGATACCTTCAGAGAAACCAGAGACAAATAACAAGAATGTGCATTTATTAAAGAGGAATCAAAAAAAAAGGAAAATGCAGTTATTAAAACATTTAATTAAATATGTTAAAAAATAATAGTTTGGATACAAATAAAGAACAAATTAGTGAGTTAAAAAATAATAAGAGTGATTTTCCCAGATTATAGACTAGAAGGATAGATAGGAAAATTGAAAAAAATAGATAAAAGATGAATAGAACAGAATGAGAATATTTGATACCCATATAAGAAAAAATAAGGAGTAATTAAAAACAATGGATGAGACAAACATGGATGAAAAGTAAAAGAATGTAAAAAATATCAAAATCAAAAACCTGGAATTGCCGTATTAGTATCAAGATAGATTTCAGAGCAAAGAACATTACCAGGAATAAAGGGTACCATTTCATTTTAACAAAGTGATCAATTCATCAAATGGAGATAAAAATCCTACATGTTTCTGTACCTAATAATAGTGTTTCAAAATACATTAAACAAAAATGTATAGATCTGCAAAGAAAAAAAAAATCCACAACTGTAGTTGGAAATTTAAGCATCCATACAATAAATGAGTTTTAAAAATGCAAAATTCAGGAATCAAAGAGAAAACATGAATAACATTATCAACAAATCTAACCCAACTGACATTTACAGAACTTCCATCCAATCATAGCAGAATGAAATTCTTTTCAAATAAATGCAGAAAATTTGACAAAAGAGACCATATTCTGGCCCATAAAACAAGAATCAATAAATTTACAAATAATTCAATAACACAAAATACATTCTCCCATAAAAATGGAATACTAAAATCAGAAACAGAAAGAACTTGGGCACGTGGGTGGCTTAGTTGGCAAATGTCTGCCTTGGGCTTAGGTCATGATCTTGGGGTTCAAGTCAGTCTCCCTGCTCAGTGGGGAGTCTGCTTCTCCCTCTCCCTCTGCCCCTTCCCCCCCACTTGTGTGCTCTCTCTCTCTCTCTCTCAAATAAATAAAATCTTTTTTATTTTTTTAAAGAAAGAACTCTGGATAGTCCTCAAATATTTTGAAACTCAGTAACACACTTCTAAACATCTCATGAATCAAAGATAGAAAGAGAGAAATTAAAAAGAATTTTGAAATGGATGAAAATGAACACACAATGTATAAAAATTTATGGAATCTAATTAAAGCAGTATTTGAGGAAAATTTTTATCACTAAATACATATCAGAAAAAGGAAAGTCTCAGATCAATGACCTCAGCTTCTTCCTTAAGAAACTTAAGAAAGAAGAGTGATTGAAACCCAAAGTATCCAAAAAATAAAATAAAACATATTAGAGTGGAAAACAATTGTATTTGTAACCCTCAAATCAATACTCAGAGCACTTTCTTAATCATTTACGGACTTGCTCAAAGCAGCAAACAAGTGAGCTGGTTGATGTGCATATTCCCATCTGAGATGGAACAAGGCAACACTCTGCTTTTTTGTGTGCCTCTTATACTATAAACAAGGGTCCTTTTCACCATCTATTGAGTGCCACGTTTTTCACATTTCTGCACTCTTTGTTGATGATTTCATTGCTTAAAATAGTCTCCAAGCATAGCCTGAAGTGCTATCTAGTGTTCCTCAGTGCAAGAAGACTGTGATGAGTTTTACCAAAAAAAAAAAGTGTTCTAGACAAGTTGCTTTCAGGTATCAGTTATAGTGTTGTTAACCATGAGTTTGATGTTCATAAATCAAAAATATACATTAAGTAAAGTGTATTTAAACAGAAACACATATAAAACAAGGTTATGTACTGATCAGTTGACAAAAATGTAACCAGAGGCTCTTAGGAACTTAACCCTGTATTTCTCCTAGGAGCAAACAGTTCAATAATTGATAATTCAGTGTTCATAGAAACTTTATAGAACATAATGACTGTGAAAAACTGAAACTGAAACTCTCATACATCATGGGTGGAAATATAAATGGTAGAATCTCTTTTGAAAATTCCTTGGGAGTTTCTTAAAAAATTAAATATGCGCCTACTTTATGATCCAGCCATTCGACTTCCAGATGTTTGCTCAAAAGAACTCAAAGCTTCAGTCCACACAGAAACTTGTATATGAATATCCACAGCAGTTTAATTTGCAATAGGCAAAACTGGAAACAAGCCAAATGCCCGTCAACAAGTGAGTGCATACACAGATTGTGTTTTATCCATGCATCAAAATTCTACTCATTAACAAAAAGAAATGAAGTATAAATACATGCAACAACATGGATATTACCTCAAAATCATTATGCTAGCACGGAGGGAAAGATAGAGTATATATTATATGATTTCATTTACATAAGATTCTAAAAACTGAAAACTATAGTGACAGAAAGTAGATCAGTGGGTGCCTGCAGGTAGGGGAAGTGGTGTAAGTTTCTTGAAACCAAAGTCAACATAATGAAAATATTCCTCATTCCCAAAGTGTCCTTCTGTCCTTTGATGATTCCTTCCATTCTTCCCTCATATACTGCTCCCTCTACTTATATACAATTACAGTATTGCAGCTTGTTGCATGTCATTTGTACATCAGGAAAACTGCTCAAAATATTTTTAGGGCATATTACAGAAATGATTAAAAGCCACTCATTCCTGGGCTTGGCAACCTGCAGCCTGTATGTCAGAAGCAGCCCTTCAGGTGTCAGATCAGCCCACCTGGGCTGACCGTGACTTGATTCATACCTCCGGGAACACAGTGAATGCCCTTTCCTGCACTCGCCACTGAGAGCTCAATACAGTCAAGTTGTTGAGCAAAACCACCTGCCGGGAGCAAAAATGCCAGTCAGAGGTAGCTGCCCCCCTACGCAGCACAGCACAGCTCATCTCCCTCGCCCTTCTCTTCTGGGAGGCAGGGTGCATGTGGCCAGGGGCTCTCTGCCATTGGATCTGTGACGGAGTCCTGTCACTGAGTCACCACTTGCAAACTGTGTAACACTGAGCTAAACACCTTGGTTCTCAGAACTTCATTTTGCTTACCTGTAGAGTGGAGAATATCATACCCACCTCATGAGGGTTGTTAGATAGGGATGTAGTGAGCGACATACCCAGAATCAACTTTTCACAAAAAGCATCATTCATCTATCATTATGGTTAAAACAGTAACAAGATGCAATGGTCCAAAGAGGCTGCTGGGGCTTGTGCTGTACGACATCCTTCACGTGTCAGAGGATGGTCCTAAAACCTGCAGGTACTCACCTTGTTTCCATTTCTAACAAAATAATTAAATACCTTTAAAAAAAAATTCGGTCATTTTTACCTGAGAGAGTTCTGTGAGTAGTAAAGCACATTGTGATGTGTAAACTTCAGAGCCATTTTAAGTACAACCAGCAGAATAGACACAAGGAAGAAACACAGTTGCTACACTATGTGGAAGAAAATGTTCCTGAACAATATGTCTATTGCTCCGTTACAGAGAGGCAGAGTCTCACTAATTAGAATGAATTAGCAGTAGTAGGGCTCCCATGAAATGGGATTGAAGACTGGCTGACACGTTAATCAACACAGAGTAATGATAAATGACGGTGTGGTGAGTTGGGGTGATGTGATTAATAGAATCTATAGAGGTCCAGGCTGCTTCTTACTTGGCTTATTATTTTCCTGAATGGATTAAAGAAGCAGATATTTTAAAAGCACATCAATTTAAATGAATAGGAAATAGTGGTGCTGACAGATGTTTTAAACCCTTGAGAAGTCAAGCAGAAGATAATATTGCTTCCTTTGGCTCTTACGGAACTAACTTGTTTACAAAGGGCTTTCACATTCTTTTGTTTTTCCTTCTTATTGACATAATGACTTAGGCAAAGCTGGTATTAACCCCCATTATATAGTCGAAAACCCAAAATTCAGAAAGCTTGGGTCACTTGGTCATAGTCAAATAGTTAGTACATTTCAGAGGTGGGTCTATGTTTAGAGCCTCTGCTGTATTTTTGTCTGCTTGGCATCTATTACCTATTCTAAAAATAATATCATCATTTTTTAAATCCCACTTTTTAAAAAAACGATTTTATTTATTTATTTGACAGAGAGAGAGACAGAGCACAAGCAGGGGGAGGGGCAGAAGGAGAAGGAGAAGCAGGGTCCCCCCTGAGCAGGGAGCCTGACATGGGGCTAAATCCCAGGACCCCAGGAACACAACCTGAGCCTAAGGCAGATGCTTAACCAACTGAGCCACCCAGGCATCCCAACAAGAACCACCACTCCCCCTCCCTTCAATCGTGTAGCTTTAATGTGACTAACACCACCCATAGGTTCAGAGTGTGTTTTGGAACTCCTACTAGATTTGTCAAGGAAAGGGGAATCTCTTTCTTTTTTCTGGGGCTATATAAGTTGCTTAGTGGAAACAGGTTTATCAAAGGTATGTCATATGGAAAATGTCTGCCTAGCAACTCCAAATTAAAGGAAAGTAATGCCAACAAAAAGAGAGGGTAGAGGAGGAAATAGGGGAAGGGGGGAGAGAAAGGAGATCATTTGGGGTCATTGTTTGAATCTCTTGATTGTAGCATCCAGCTGTGCCCAAAACCAGACCTACTCTTGAAATTTAAGTTATATAAACCAATAAATTCCTTCTTATTTTGTTTAACCCAGCCTGCTTTTTGTTTCTGTTACTTTTACCTGACTAATAATGGACAAAAATTCAGATCTTCAGACCCATATTTTAGTGTTCCTCATTACACTAGAATTCCTCTCTTGGAAAAAAATAAATAACTATAAAATTATGATAGTTCATATTTATTAAGTGCTTTGTATATGCCAACCACTCTTCTAACTACATATATGAACTCTTTTAATCCTTACAACAGCTCTATGAGTTAAAATGTAGACTTACCTGATGAATAACCAACATGCAGAACAATTAAATAACTATATATACGTACCAAATAAATGGAGGAGCCGGGATTTGAACCCACTCAGTCTGGCCACAGAGCCAATGCCTTTTATTGTGAGGCTATACTTACTATTTTTTTAAAACCTGAATTATTCTCTCATCAGTATTATTCTGAGACCAGTAGTTGAATAAATGCTAGTTTCTAGTAAACATTGAATAGGACACATGGAAGAAGGAGGGGCAGCCTTAGCCCACGATCACTCTGGGTCTACCTAAATGAGGGCAAAATCCAATTGGGATGAAAAGTACCTCCTCACCTGATTTGCTTTTTCACTGCATATTCCGAGTTACCACTGAGAAATGAGCCATGGGAGCCTCGATAAAACTGGCACTCCAGTCAGAACAAGAACAACACCGTATTCTACATTTTTTAAGACTCCATATTTTCCTGAGGCCTCAACTTCCCCACAAATAGGCTATGAATACCCTGTGCAGGCAACCAAATACACCAGTGGGTTTAAGGCTGGTCTCTGTTACAAGTTCCCCGTTGGGTCCTCCCCTGACTGTGATCCAGTGACATTCAAATGCACAAGTGAAATCCTTCATACCTTTTGCTTGAGCATTCCGCCATGACCCGCCAGTGAAAACACTTGCCCACAGGCCCTCACTTGCTCTCAGTTCCCCGCCTCCCTTGCTTGGTTGAGCCCACTCCCTTGGAGGTCTTTCTGTGTGGACCCTTGCCTGGTGTTCCATGCCTCCCTCTTCTAGGACCCGTGAGTATGATAAATTTATTCCACTCTCATATGCCTTGCTGTAGAGTTTCACCAAAAAACCCATTTTAAAATAATAGAACTGTTCCTTACAACACATATGCACATCTTAAGATTTTTTTTCTCTGTTCTATCCCTTGGTTCCTTTTCACTGTCATGCCTAGATTTACTTAGTTAATCTGGAGTCAGAGGATTATGACCTCAATTTATTACTTTGAAATAAAATTTTACATATTACTCAATGTGTTCCCACCAGTGTTATTTCATTTGATCCCCCAACAGATCTTTGAGGCAGGCCAGGCAATAAAATCCTTATCTGTGAAGATGAGAAATCTGAGACTCAGGATATGTCTTGTTCAGCGTCACCCCACTGTTGGGTAAGGAGATGAACCAGCTTCCCTTCCACAACACCATCCCACTTTTTTAAAAAACTATTTTATTTATTTATTTGACAGAGAGAGACAGAGAGCACAAACAGGGGGAGGGGCAGAAGGGAGAAGGAGAAGCAGGGTCCCGCCTGAGCAGGGAGCCTGACATGGGGCTGAATCCCAGGACCCCAGGAACACGGCCTGAGCCTAAGGCAGATGCTTAACCAACTGAACCACCCAGGCATCCCAACACCATCCCACTTTTTATTGTTTTCTTGGGTGAGTTATATTTTCCTTTTAAATTTCATTTATAAAATATGACCCATTCTTATCTCCTCAGATATGTCCAACCCCAAGCTCCCAATCTTCATCTCTAACCATTTCTCTGATATCACTGACATCTTTATTTGCCCTTCAGATATTTCTACTCAAGTTTAGCGGCCTTCTTTGTTGCCATTGACCTCCACCTCTACTTTCTATATACTTCCCTGTGGATGGACTTCAGCATCTCAAGCCATGATCCACTTTGGCAATCTTTAATTAGGTATGACCACCACCAGTCTTCTTCCTGATACTCAGTCATTCAAACTGCTCTCCACCTTCCCCAAAACCTTCGGTCACTCACTCCCATCTTCCCTAAACCTCTCACCCTCTCACCTTGAACCTGCAGAGTAGTAACCTGGTGACAGATGGTAAGGACTCCTAGCTCACCGTTTTTAATAACTGATGGCATTCTTTTCAATCTACCATTTAAAAAAATCAGAACATACATATGCGTCACCTATTTGCTTCATGCACAGAATAAGGAGAGACCTATACATCGAGGTCTCGTCAAATTCTACTGATGAGAAAGGTCATCAAGATGACATGACCACTGGTTGACCTATGAGCTAGATCCCCACAATTAAAAGCTCCTCACCCCTCCCCTGACCTTGGAATGTAGATTCTGCTTGCCTTCCTTACTTCCAGAAACTATCTCAAGGACACAATCTTGAGATAATAACATGGTGTTGGAACCATCTGAATGGTATCGTTTTTGAACTCAGTTAAGGCCTCCATAGAAATGTTTACGATTTGCCAGGCAGATGCAAAGATCTACTTGTCCTGCAGCTGCCCAAAGCAAGTGTCATGTGTAAGTTCCCTTGCTTATTAAACCTGCCACCTACTCAAATGGAACGGCCTGCCTTTTTCTTCGGTCTTTCCCTGCCTGCCATGGACAGAGGGCCGCTTCAGATTACACCTGGGAGGTTCCCAAAGAGTTTGGGAAGCTCCCAAGGAGGGTTGCAAACCAACATCTACCCTGGTTCCAGATTCAGCATTAAACATTTTTCACTCCCCAAGAAAGTATACTCACAAGGTATTCTACAACCTTAAAGTTTACAATACCATAGAGTTAAGAGGAATCTGATAGATGAGGAAACTGAGCTCCAGAAAGATAAGGAGGACCTCTACCAGTCAGGGCAGGCTAATTATTATAACCCACAACACCAAAAATTGTAGTGGCTTAGCACAATGCTACTCTATCTCTCACTCAAATCATAGACCAATTTAGGATGGCAGATGCATATGTTAGGGGCCCAGGGTCTTTTATCTGAGCCCTTGGACTCCTCTTTTTTTAAACTAGTGGTTGGAGAAAGAAAAGTACATGAAAATTTCCACAGGAGGTTTTAATGGGCCTGGACTGGGAGTACATCCTGCCAGCTCACATTTCATTGACCAGAGCTCAGTTACATGGGCACATCTAACAGCAAGGCAGGCTGAGAAATATAATGAAGCTTTTTTTTTTTTTAATTGCAGACATTACCTGGTTTATAGGTTGCCTTAAATATTTTACTTTAAAAAAGGCCACTTAGAAATTTGTAATAAAGAAATCAAGTCATATGGTAATAGAAGAGCCTGAACAGAGACTCATGTCAATTGCTTTACAGTCCAATACTTTCACCCCTTCTATTCAATCACCATGTTCAACATAACCCTCCTCCATCTCTGAAATTATCCGAGCCATTCCATGTAAGCTTCTTCATCTCTCCTTCTTATGTTACCATTTTTGCCTCTTAAAAGTGCCCTCTGATATAAAGTTCACCACAACCTTCCATCTCTTCCTACTCCCTATGGGACTTCATTGCCATATTGATCCAATTTTTCTCTCTACTCATGTGCCCCAGCTGAGAGTAGACCCCAAGGTATTTGAAACACTGACTGAAATAAAGCTACAGTATGAAAGTTGCAGTTTTCTGGTTCTCAAGATTAAAGATTTTAATTCCTCTTTGATGCAGCTAATTCTACCCCCAAGGAAAATCACTTCAAGTAGGCTCTTCAATTGTTCACATATTAAGTCGGAAGTTAAACTGTGGTGCAAACATTAACTTAAATACCTATGTTTTACATGGACCATATGACTTTATATGTTACTGAAGTAAGAACTGTATTTCAGACTTTCTTGGTTTTCTATGTGTAAATTTGCTTATCATAGTAGTTTTCTATTTCTTTTCTATTGGACAAATTATCACAAACTTAATCACAACAAAACCCAACACAATGACATTCTGTAGTTTAGAAATCGAACACAGGTCTCAGTGGGCTAAAATCAAGGTGCTGGTAAGACCACCTTCCTTTCTTGGGTTCTAGGGATGTATCTGTTTTTTTGTTTGTTTGTTTGTTTTCCTTCTCCATCTCCTTCCCATATCCGCAGTTGCAGCCCCTTTCCTCCATCTGCAAACTCAACACATCACACCTCTCTGGCCATTCTTCTGTAGTCATGCCTCCCTCTGACCCTCATCTGTTTCCCTCTTCCACTTACAAGGATCTTCATTATTATATTGAGCCCAGTGGACAATCCAGGATAATAGCTCTATTTTCAGGTCAGCTGATAAGCAACTTTAATTCTCCTTTGCCATGTCAGGTCATACACTTACTTGCAGTTTAGAGATTAGAACATGGACATCTTGGGGACCATTATTCTGCCTACCAGTTATTGTGTTGGGAGAGGTACTGAAATGGAAAGGTGAATTTCAACTCTATATGAATGGAGACTTGTAAGGCACTGGCCCAAATTACTGTGTATACTTGTAAAAGTGAGATGCAGCCATGAAGATGGCAGTAAAATGTTAGTACCTATAAAAGAGAAGGGCCAGAGGGGAGAACTGGAAATAATTGCTCTTCTGAAAGCCTCTGTAAGTCTCCAAGCACAAGGAGTGTTGATCTGGCACAAGTTTGGAAATTTGCAAAACAAGTCTCTTGTTTGGGCTTGGCCAATCTCACAGGGCATCAGTAAGGATCTTTCAGGAAAATTCAAGGGCAGTAGACTTTGGCCAGGTGAGTGCAATCAAGGGGGAAAAAAAAGATGACTGAAACAGACATTACTTTGTGAGTATAATTGATGCTCTTCTCTGGGGATCTGAGAAATAATTGAGGTCACTCTTCTCATGGACCTTGAGTATCTCAAGCCCATTGTTCAGATGACGGGAGCCACAGCTGAAACTTGGTCTGAAAAAGTTAATTCCACTTCCAAATCTCCTCAGAGACTTTAAAGTATATATATATATCTATATATCTATATCGATACATCTATCTCACTGTTTTAAATCCTTTATAAATTTAGATTTCCTCCTATCATTAAACATGATCAGAGCAACCAAAAAAAAACATTCATTTGACTACTACTGCTTTTGTTTCTGTGTTTCAAGATAGAATTTTGAAGTATTTTTTTGTTGTTCTTGTACATTCTGCTATCCCTTCATTCATTTGAGCTTCAGTAGCTTGCTCTGTACATCCTCGTTTAGTGGAAATGTTGTAGTGGTACTGAAAGCAAAAGTTATTGGAAAGATGTCTCCCTTCCTAGTTGTTGTTTCCCAAAACCAAGCCCACTGATGAAATTGAGGTGTATTTCCTTAAGAAAAAGAGAGAAGAAATTTGACTTTAGAGGAGTCCATTTGAGAAACACATAAAAAGAAGATCTGGAAAAAGACCCTTCTGAAGACCAGGATAAGAGACAGATGTCTGTGGGTCTCATTAGGAGCTAAGGTCTGTACACTGCTTCAGATAAATATCTCAAGAGGGGGCCAGATCTTAGGGAGGAGTTACTGCACATCATCCTTAGGAATTTTAGCCATGGGGCCTCAGCCTCAATAGACACTCATGCTTTAGGTATGACCCAGAAGCAGCAGAACCAACTGGGATTCCTGGATGTCTACAGTGATTTGTATCACTGGTAACATAACAAGAAGGTATCTTCAGGACCTGGACACATTCCAGTGCAGTCCACAGGGCCTTGCACTTCCCTGGAGAAAGGGGGCAGCAACAATGATGGGGATGGATTGCCTGGTCCCTTCCCAACCACCTCTTTCCAGCAAAAGGAAAGAGAATGCTCAAAAGTGGGCTAATTTTAAAAAGCAAGCGATGTGCTATTTCATGTTTGTTTATGAGCAAAGATTCTTACCTTGCTTTACTTCCCTTCTACCTTTTTCTCCATGATTTTATTGTAAGTGACTGGTTGTCTACAAACACAACCTCTGAATTATTATAATTATAGTACAGGCCCTAACTCTGTACCCACCCCACTATAATATATTAGCTATATATAATATATTTAGTTATATATAATATATAATACATAATAACAATTTATATATATAAATATATAACATATATATTTACATATATATTTATTTATATATATTTATATATATATAACATATATATAAACATATATAACAATTTATATATATAAATATATAACTTCACTGGGGGGATATTATATGTAGTCTATACACTTATATATATAATATTCATTTATATATAAATATGTAAGTATATATATAAATTTATATATAAAATTCACTGGGTGATATTATATATAATTTATATATTTATTTATATATTTATAGATATTTTAAAATATATAATATAATATTATATATAATATCACCCCAGTGAAGGATTCATGTCCATCTTAGTCACTGAGAGCCCAGATTGCAGCAAGGAAAGGTAAAATGAATAACTGAGAAAACCACTTCTAAAAAACCACACTTCTCTCTAGAGCCATGGAGATGAGGAGTACCTTTTGCTCCTCTCACAAAAGTGTCATAACAATAGGATTGGCCGATTTTTAGAAATAATAGCAAGAAAAAGAAAGAAATTTCTGGAGTATTTTTTGAATTGAATTACTTACAAATAAGCCAACCAATGGTTTTTATTTTGTCATAGGAAATGCTGAGTTCTGCTTACTAAGAAGAGAGATTTCCGGGTCATTGTATTGTGGGGTCAATCCTAGTTTTGATTGATAATCAATAAAAGCTTGTTATTTGTATATCAGAGGCTTTTAACATTTTTATAGATGAATGGTTAGTGAAGTATTTGGAGTGAAATAGAGAAGATGTATGGCAAAGCAGCAATGATAAGAAATTCGTGCTTACTACTATGTGCGAAGTACTCTTCTGAGTATTTTACATGTATTATCTTATTTAATTTGACCAATCAAAACAATAGCAAGAAATTACAAATTAAAAACATGGAGACTTTAAGCTCATCATTTTTATTTATGGATAACATTAAACTATTGCTATTATGTCAACCTTACTATTTTGTAAGCAGCTACATTATAAATTAGTAAATATTTCAAAAATACCCCACATTAATGAAATTGCTATAAGTTTTATTGTACATATAGCTGTTAAAACCTGAATGTCCTTAGATTTTTATTTAAATATTTAGAAACACTGAATAATATGAACAGAGGCATTCATAGATAATGTTCAAAATCCAAAAGAATAAGACTCATTTTTTTTCTTCACTTTACTCTGGTACAAAATATTTAAATACAATACCCCTTTCTTTTCTGGTTAATTATTCTCAGTGACATTTTGAGATCAGAATCAGCATATAATTATTCTTTCTCTAAAACCTCTGATATTAAAGTTGAGCTGACAAAAGAATATTTAAATCTAAGAATTTTTGAAAAATTACCTCTAAGTGAGTCAGCTAGAACTAACTTTATTAAGATTTTAATTAAAAAAAAATCTTTGATTCTTCAAGGTGAATAAGAGGTCTGTGATACTGAAAAAACTTATGGGATGGTACAGAGAAAATCTGTGACTAAAACAATGAAAGTAAGGTTTTCTGGAATGTTGAGAATTAAAGGAAACTAAGATCCAGCTCCACGGGCCTTCTTCCAGTTCTTTAAGCTATTGCAAAGATTTTGGCTACTTCAGAAAGTTCCCATAAGCCACTTCCTCTCCCTAGAATGCTTACTTTGCCCCAAACTCCCCTCAATTCTTTGCCTAATTTCTGCTTTTCTTCTAGTCACTTCTTCAGGCAGGCCTTCCAGACCTCTCAAGCTATCTTATGCCTCCCCAGGAGATGCTCTGGTATAAGCATCCACTTCCACAGCTTTTAATTATATTCTTAGTTGTGCAAATTTCTGTTTGTCACCCTTACAAAATTATACGATCCATCGCAGGGAAGCAAGCATTATGTTGCCCTTGTTCCCCACTGTAATTCCCAACCCTCACCATGTTGTCTGCAATATAGCATATGTGCCATAGATATTTAATAAAAAAATGAGAAAGATAATGGGAATTTTGAAAGAAAAAAATTAAAGAGATTATCATTAATAAAATCAATAATGCAAAACTTATTTTTATTCCCCATAATTCTGTATCAATAAATAATATCAAATTTCTTCATTCAACAAATATTTATGGAGCAGCAGATCTATGCCATGAAATCATGGTGAACCAGACACCATCTCTGCACTTAGGGTATTTGTAAGTCAGTGGGAGAAACATACAAGAAACAATTATGAACTACTGTGATGAGCATTACAGTAGGGTAAGGACAGAGCACCATGGAAGCCAATCAGAGAGGTATCAATTCCAATATCTATTGCTATGTTACAAATTATCCCAAAAGAGAGTGGCTAAAACAATTTGTTATTTTTATATCTCATAATTTCATGGGTCAGCAATTTGAGCAGAACATAGACAGGATGACTTATCCTTATTCCACGATGCTTGAGACCTCAGCTATCATAATTAGAATTGCTGAGAACTGGGACATCTGGAGGTTGGCTGCATACTTCTCTCTGTGTCTGTCTGTCTCGATCTCTATCTCTTTCTCCACCCTCTACATGTTGCTAGCTTGGGATTCCTCGTAATATGGCAACTGTAGTAGGACATCTTATATGGAGGTTCAGGGCTATAAGAGGTGATGTTTCAAGACACAAGGAGTAAACATTACCAGTCTCTTACAATCAGGGCCTTTGGTCAAAGTGGGCCTGAATGAGATGCCCATGTCAAATTCCTACCACATATCCTGAAAGGGAGCAATGTCAAATATCTACAATCTACTGCAGTACTTAACTCAGGCTTGGGGCGGGAGGGGAAGAGTGTGTGGAGGGCATAATCTCTGTTGACACCTACAACAACTGTGAGTTAAGATGAATAAGTGGAGGGTAGAGCAGGGGAGGCATTTCAAGCAGAAGTCAGTATATGAAGAGTCTTAGTGCAAGAATACTCACAGTTTGGCCAGAGAAAGGTAGAGCTGGGGGTAGGAAGGAAGGGACAGCATGGTGGTGATGATAAAACTGACTAGAAAAATACTGATGCACTTATAAAAGGTCAAACAGTTCTTATTTCAACATATCCATTTCAGCGATAGCAGTCAAGATGAAGATAGCAAGTAGTACATACAGGAAAAAGAGGATGGATTTGGGTGTGCAAGTTCAGAAGGACAAAATGTCCTATCAGACTCTAATACTCTCTAACTGTACAATCTTGGACAAGTTCCTTGAGCTCCCTGAGCCACATTTACTACAACTCTAATAGGATGAATCATGTCTCTTCATCATGATATATCATATTAGCTATTTTTATAGCTAATATTTATTGAACATGTGAGGTATTGGCTAAAGGCATATATCATCTTATTAACAACCCTGTACGGTAGGTAATTTCATCTCATTTTATAAGAAAACAAACAGGCATAAATAGGAAAATTCTTTTCCTGAAGTTTCCAAAGTTTCAATGGACCATGAAGTCAGAGAGTCTGACCCCAGAGACACTGTCCTTCTTAACAAGTTCTTTACGTTTTTATGAAGATAAAATAAGATGCCCATTCTAAAGGTCTACCTCAGAATCTAGCAACCACTAGAGATATTCAATACATGATAACTTTATCATTTGAGTATGATGCCTACTTCTTAATAGCTTGTCTTGAAGATTCTTAGAAGCATGTGTAATATTACACACCGATCTCTGTTAATAGCAAAATTCATTACTATGCAAACTCTGAAAGTCATTCAACTGGCATAGAATTCCAGCTCCGTACAAGTCTGTTCTGGCCTATGATGTGAGATGCATGGATGGAGCAGCTGGGATCTCCGCTCAGTCCACTGCAATATAACCTAGGCTCTGGGTTCCATCAGAGACAGACTCTGAGGCGAGAATTCAAACATAAATAGTTTATTTAGGAGGCAATCCCAGGAAACAGCACAGGGAGTGAGAGGCAAAACAAGGAAGTAAAGAGAGCCCAAATGGTGCATTCTCTAGCCTCTGGGCAATAGAACTTTACTCCATAGGCAGAGAGACAAGATCTTCAGAGTTATTCCTACCAAGGGGCAGAGAAGCTGGGGTATCCATCCCTCAGCTTCCTGCCCATCATGGGCTGTCGGCTGTTCTGGGGGCATTAATTCTCTAGCACACAGCCCACCTTGTTCTTCAGCCAAAAGCACATGGGCAGCCAAACAGCCCTCAGACCAAAAGTCAGATTTGTTCAGAGTTAACAACATTCTGTGTGTGGACGCCAGACTGGGTCAAGGGCCGATGGAAGGGGCCCTGGCAGTATCTGCAATGATAGACACATAAACACGAGAATCATATAAATTAGAATGTGACAAATGCTCCAATATTATAAGGACGAATGAATGTTACAAATTCTCCCTGTTGAAAATAAGGGAAAAGATTCCCCTTCCCTTCTTAGAGCATTTACTTTAGAAAACTTGTCATTGTATTTCCCCATTACATAATGTTTTTGAACGCAAATTTCAAATACTTGGATTTTTATTGTCTCCTCTGTCTCCCTACATATAATCCTGGACATGGAAAAACTTGACGGCATGTAATGTATAAACTGACTGCTACCTAATTCCACATCTGTGCTGTGAGCGTGCATCACCACAGGCCATGGGACATAACAAGCCTACCTCTGAGACACTGGGAATCCTCAGATAGAAAATCCTCAGTGGTCTCAGGTGAAGAGCAACGTACTGACAAACAAAGCTGTTTGGGCAACCCGTGCCCTGGGCTGTCCGAGACCTAAACAGAGCATCTATAAGGGAAAGATGAAAAGCTGTGACTTTCATCACACCAAGAAAACTACGAAGGCCATTTTATAGACTAGAGATGTTTTGTGTCGACCAAAGAACAAAATCTCAAAAGGACAGTTAGATCAAGTGAGGAAAAACAATAAGGATATAAATAGTAAGACAAATTTTCTCAGCACTTGAAATCTCTTTCGAATCTTTCCTATTTTATTGGGTGATATTACCAGGGGAAACAAATGGTTTGTGTACTGTCCCTGGAGACAATTTTCTGGGGCAATCAGCATTGGAAGTGAATGATTTATTGTTCAGCAATAGCTATTGCAGAAGGATTAAGCATTTCTGATTTTAAAGTAACAGGCAAAATGGGTCTAGTATATGATTCATAAACCATGCTAATAGAAAACCAAATAGCTAAATTATAGTCAATGATTTGTTCTCTGTCTTTGGGAAAAATCCATCATAGACTTCTGGTTTCAGTGACTTCATCTTTCACATTTGAGGCATTTCTCACCTAGCACTTTTCAAGGGCATCAAATTAATTCAACTTTCATCTGTTTGTGGTACAAATGTTTACTGGATTCTTGATAAGTGCCAAGCCTGACACTTGACTCTCAGGACTCAAGAAAAGACAGGGACTTACTCTCAGTAAGCTAAATAATCAAACAAATAATTAAAAGTAAATAAGCCAGCACAGTACAATGCGGTAAGAACTTCACTATGGAGTGATTACTGATCCAATTCGGCAAACATTTATTAAGCGCCTCTTTGTGCCAAGCAATCTGTTAGATGCTGATGAGGAGACAAAATAAACCAGCATTGCTGTAAGCAGGAGATCTTCTAGTGCCAATATGTACCGCTGTTCATTCATAATTCAAAGTATGTGCTACAGTGTGGACGGACACCTGGAGATTTACAGGTAACACCAGCTGCTCTTCAAACACAATGAAACTAAGGCCATTATCTTTGGGTAGTGTGCATATCATGAAGGATTTCTCTGCAATAATTATTATCAATGTCTTTTTAAGGATTTTAGAAGTTTTTTAGATCATGATGAATCACACACTCGATTTAGTTTCCTAACATGGTTGTAACTGGAAAGAACTGTTGCTGTTCATAGTTTATCACTTTTTACTACTTTGAAGGATGCATAAAGTTTGTCCTTTTTTGTTTGTTTGCTTGTTTGCTTTTTAAAAAGAATTTCCACAGTACGGTATTTCAGAATGGGAAATGGCAGATAGAGTTTGGCCCCACATAGCAGCCCCTTTTTGAGGGAGAAATAAACTTCTTTTTCAGTGCATTCTCCAAAGAATTCTTTAGATCATTTAGTTTGTCATATTCTTATCCCTTTTTACATTGTGGCATCTATTTTGGAGTGTGGGGCTTAAGCAACTCCCCCTAAAAAAAAAAAAAAGTTACTTTTCTTCTTAATTAACTAGCAGAACACACAATCATGAACCCTTAAGTGTCTTTGTGTAGGGATTTTTTTTTTGGTCAGTATTAATGGCACGTTGAAAGGATTCACCCTCAGTATTTTGGTATCAATTTCAAACAAATTATGAATCAAGTGTTAATGGAGGTTGTAGACATAATCATCTCTCCTAATGCTCTAAGATCATGGTATAAGTTTTGAGAAAATCAAGAGAACAGTATAAACGTGTAATTATATATTCATCTTCAGTTAGAATAACTTATTGATCTGCTGTTAGGATGACAAAAAGATACTCATGAGTCCGTGGTTAGGAACTCTTAACACTAGTCGTTTGTATATGCAAAACAGGTAAAAAAAAAAAAATGTGGCTAAAATTCAGACAGCCTACATACTGGTGGTCATGAGACAGAGCAGTGATTGGACTCTAGTCCCCTCAACCTTGACTGCAAAATCCAGCGTTCCTGGATGGCTGAAACTCTCTGCCCCTTGACTAGCGTATCCTGCAGGCAAGTGAAAGCAGGGTGTTTAGTACCTAAAGGAGGGACTCCACAACGAAAACTAGAGAAGACCCAACAGAATCAGTCTCTGTCAAGGTGGACCCCAGAGCTGACCTTTCACGGACTTTCTTTCCAATTATAATACTAAAAATCACCCTCAGGGGTGGAGGTTTAGCATGCTAATTAGATAAACAATACATGCTAAAGCCTGACCTGTAAGTGCGCAGGCGCCCAAGAAATCCTCTTAAATGTCATTCCTTTCCTGCTTTAGTCCTTTTAAAAATTTTCCCAGCCTTTGTTCAGGGAGCCAGCCTGAAGGACCCTTTCCTCTGTGTAGTCTCCCTTGTCCTCCAGCATGAGTCCCAGTAAAAGCCTTGCCTGGCACTCCCGTTTGTCCTCTGTCAATTTCTATTGCTTGGAGAGCCCGAGGACCCAAGTCATTAAGAATCAGATGAGCTGCCGTGACTGTGAGTGATTCCCAATTCCTCAAACATCCACTACGCTTCTGAGATCCAAAAATTAGCCAGTGTTTGATTCTTATGCATGGTCAAATTTTAATAATGAGAGATACAACCATTTAAGAAAAAAACAGTGTTTTAACTAAAGGAGAGAAGTCTAAGATTGAAGTACACCCAGGTAAGAAGATACTGAATGGGCTGAAAACTCTGGTTCCAACATCTGGCATGACATGAATGAACTATTCCATTTAGTCTTCCTTAACTGATTCATGATCTAATTCTTATCTCTGATGTTAATTATGGCATTTTTAAAAAATCAGATTTTTCACTTAAGCATTTTCTATCTTTTGTACTTTTGGTTAGGACAAAATCACCCAGCTTGAGAACTACTTTTCAAGAGTTCACAGGACAATATGGAAAATTGGAAAATACGTTAAATTTTTACTTAATGAGAAGATAAATACACTTGATTATCCCTGGAGAGTAAGCCTTATATCCACTAAAAGCTCCAAAAAAGAAATGTGATGTATGAAGTTTCATGTTATGCTTGTCCTTCTGAATGGGCATACTGAAATAAAATGAGAAATTTAGGACTTGACTTTTTTTCACTTTTGAAATTTCATCATCTGCTTCAGAGAGAGAAGATCAGAGAGATGCTCAGTATCTGGAACTAAATGAAGGTAGATATCACAGGGGAAAAGGGCGCTAATGGTAAATTATGGGAATTAAGAAAGATCAGGAAAAAGTGACTAAAATCTGCAGCTGAGACACTGGCAGAATGTGGAGGCTTGTGAGACGCTCGTAGAAGTATAGCCTGCTGCTCCTGCCCCCCTCTGAGCCCCAGGACACCCATGTTCTTGGCCGCGATGTCACCATAAAGCCTCAGGCACATTCAAGAAGTGCTGTGTGAGGTATATTGGCCCATCGGGGCAGTGTAAATGGCAGTTAACTACAATAGAATCAGAAGCTCTGCTTGATAATAATTCTTTATGACATTTAGTAAATATCCTTTGTTTATGCCACCTACCACCCCTTTAGTTTTCTTCTTTTAAAACACACTCCAAATTTCCTTTACACCTATGTTAATGCCATGCTAGAGGATTTGGGAGATTTGCTTAGCAGACAGCTTTAATTAGCCATAGTAATTAGTCAAGGGATGGACACATGACAAAGCCAGAGACAGTGAAACATCATGGAGCTTCTGCCAGGAATCCTGAGGAAAAAGACTCCCTCTCTTTCCCCTGCCCTGAAACCTGGTTGAATGTAGACAGTAACTCCTACAACCAACTTGCCCTTCGTAGAAATTGAGAATAAAGAAAACATATGGAAGGGAGCATTGCTGAGCTGAGAGACACAGAAAAACAACATGAAACAAGGCCCTAGTTTGAGGTTGTAGCTTGATCAAGCTGCAGCTGAGATCAGACTTAGCCCAGGGCTTTTCAAGTATAAAAACAAAAAAACTCATTGTTTTTATTAAGTCAACTTCTTTAATACTAACGCATGGACCTCTGCTTAAAATATAGCAAGGTTCTTCAACATAGTAGAAGAGATTTGGGGTTTAAATCCTAATTCTACCACTTCCAAAAGTATAACTCTTGGTAAATGAATTAAACTTTCGGCAGTTCAGTGTTCTTATAATATACAAATAATAAAATCCGAATGATCAATAAAAAGCCTACGGAAAGCTTCCATAGTGTATGCCATATAGTTGGCACTCAGTAGATGATGGTTATTGTTTTTTGGTTTTTTTGCTTATACCACAGAAATAATGAATCATTCTGAAAGGTCCTTATTGGCATTTATGAAAAACTAAATATAAATTGTGGGGGGAAAATCAAAGATATAAATTTTTTTTTCTGATTTTATTAACTAAACTCAGATGTTCTAATGCCTACCAATTATATGACTTTGAGAACATCATCCCACCTTTGTCATCCCACTTTTGCTCTAAAGTGACTGGATGATGAATTCCAATTCCTCTCTCAGTTCTAAACCTTTGATCTGATAGTTCTTAAACGTAATATTGCAAATGAATACTATGTTAATCAACATGTTTCTTATATAAAAATAGAAAAGCCATCATTCATTCTCCTTATCTGGTTAGTTACCCTGAAGTAGTGATTGAACAGATAACTTTTTTTAAAAATCCCATTTGAGATTATAAACTCTTCAAATATAATTTCTGCCTGCTTTCTTTCTTTCCTTCTTGTTTTTCTTCCTGAATAATTTAGCCACTAAGAGGGGGCAAGCAAGGTAGGTGTCAGTCAGGGGACAGTGGCAGTCATTTGGCATAAGATGTTGGAGCCAGAATAAGATGAAGAGTGTGTCTACTCACTGGTGACTGGCCCTGGTAGGTTGTTAAGAGAACCCCAGCAGGGTGAGGACAGCATCCACATAAGGAGTGAGGGGGTGGTGACAGTGGCCATGGGGGGTTGGAAACATGCTGGGAGACTGAATTCACTAAGTTACAGATTGAAGGTTGTGGAGAAATGGAAATGCTGGGGTTTGAAGCAAATGGTCAAGAAAGAATTCTTGAGACGTCTCTGGTGCAAAAGTTGGGGTTTTTTAAAGCACAACAACAGGACCCGTGGGCAGAAAGAGCTGCACTGGGGTTGTGAGGGGTGACTTATTCTATACTTTCAAGTTGGGAGGGCTTGGGGAGAACGTAAGTCTCTAAGGAATTCTGGAAGCAAGGCTTGCAGGACCTTGAAGGAGCTAGCTCTTGTTGGGAAAAGTCATTTATTATTGTCTAGTAAAACCTGAGTCATGAGACCCTTCAGATGTCTATCGGTGGGCCATATGCTTGGGGGATGATTGCTAACATATAACTTGGGGGGATGCATAGAGATAAAAGAAGTTTCTAAGGGAATTTTTATGTTAAAGTAGACTTACAGGATCATGGGAGATTGGGATAATGTTAAGCTAAGATTGTCTTTCCCTCTTAGCAAAGTGTCAACATCGAGGCAGCGGAGTTCCTAGAGGAAGGTCACTCTACCTGTTTCAAGGATTTGACAATGGGCCGTAGGCAGTAAGGAAATTTACTTTTTTCTTTTGCCTTTGTTTCCCACTTCAATGGGATCTCTGTTTTTCCAGAGAAGAGAGTTTCAAATATGAAAAGGGAGTAAATTAGAATAAACACTTTGTTACAGAACTAGAATTGAAGCTATCAATTGAACTCATGGATATATGTAGATATAGATAGATAAATAATATACAAATATTTATATATTTAAATGTGTATATTGGGGCGCCTGGGTGGCTCAGATGGTTAAGCGTCTGCCTTCGGCTCGGGTCATGATCCCAGGGTCCTGGGATCGAGTCCCACATCGGGCTCCCTGCTCCTTGGGAGCCTGCTTCTCTCTCTCTCTCTCTCCCCCTCTCTGTCTCTCATGAATAAATAAATAAAATCTTAAAAAATATATAAAAAATAAAAAAAATAAATGTGTATATGTATTTACATACATACTTCCCCTAACTGTCCACTGAGCAGGTCTGGAGTACTGACACCCCTAGAGCGAAAGCACAGCTAGTGTCTAGATCTTGGTTTCTACTGAAAGGAACTAGGGCTTCTTGGTGGAATGGCTAATTTTAAAGCTGGAGCAGAGAATAAAATATGAGCCTGGAAAAGTCTTGAATCAGAAAGAAGAAAGTGCTCAAATGATGGAGACACGCTAAAAAAAAACAAAAAAAGCCTAGCTTATAAAGATTATCTGACCATATTTGAGACAATTCGAATATCAAAATGAATATTGACTGTAACAAATTAAATGCCATTTAAAAAATAGGAATCCATGAAGCCATACCACTATAAATAAATGAATAAACGTATGCTGATAAGAGAAAACATTTTCTTTTGGCACAATTTCAACTAATAAATGTAGAGTGAATGATAGAATTAGAAAATCACAATTTGGCATAGTAATGTTAATTTACCCAAGACATGTCAGTGGATGCTAAAATGATTAAAGTTTATGAGCAAAGGGAATTTGCAGTCTCAAAGTACCTCTCTACAAAATACGTATTAATCACAAAAGGGCACATGAGTAATTTTACATGGAGAAACATAGCAGATGCCACCTTAATCAAATGATCATAGTTAACACCACGAGTAACCAAATTAAAATTGTGTACTTCCTAATAGGATACAGTGAAAAGAACACATCATTTCTTTGATATTATTGCCAAAAAATGTATAACTTACATCTAATCATGAGAAAACATCAGACAAAATCCCAACTGAGGAACATTGAAGGTAACTGGCTGTATTCTTCAAAAAATAATTAAGATCGAGAAAGGCAAGAAAAACTAAGCCAACTGTTTTTTGATTAAAGGGCATTAAAAAATTGCAACATGTTATATTATATACCTGAAACTAATGTAACATTGTGTGTCAATTAAAAAAAGAAAAAGAACTGCAACATGCAACCTTGGTTTAAACTCTTGGAAAAACTGGTGAAATTTAAACCGCTCCTGTAGATTCCATGGTGATCATGTATCAATGTTAATTTTGAAGATTATGTTTTGATTATGTAGGAGAATGTCCTTGTTTACAGGAATTATACACCAAAGTATTTGGGGTAAGGAAACATATTGTCAACTAATTCTTAAATGACTAAAAGAAAACTAAATTCTTTGTGCTGTTCTTGTAACTTTTATCTGTTTGAAATTATTTCTGAATTCTTTTAATAAATAAAAATTAGAATTAAATATCACAAAAGCTAAAAGCTGGAGACAACTTAAATGTCCATCAAAAAAATGAATGGATAAAGAAATTGTAGCATATTGATACAACATAATACTACTGTAAATAAATGGAATGAACTACTGATACATGCAATAACATGGATGAATCTCACAAGCATTATGCCAAATGAAATAAGGCAGACACAAAAAAATAATTACTGTGTTATTACATATTACTGTGTGATAAGAAATACTAGAGCAAGAAAAACTAAACTATAATAATAGCAATCAAATCTGTAGTTCCTAGCTATGGAGGGTGGAAGATCAGGAGAGACTGGCAGCAAAGGGGAACAAGAGAACTCTCTGGAAGGACAGAAATGTGCTGTGCTCATTGGAATCATAGCTTTCAGATGTACACTGTTGTCAAAAGTCACAAATCTGGATTTTATTTTATTTTATTTATTTTTATTATTATGTTGTTAGTCACCATACAGTACATCATTAGTTTTTGATGTAGTGTTCCATGATTCATTGTTTGTGTATAACACCCAGTGCTCCATGCAGTACGTGCCCTCCTTAATACCCATCACCAGGCTAACCTATCCCCCCACCCCCTCCCCTCTAAAACCCTCAGTTTTTTCCCGGAGTCCATAGTCTCTCATGGTTTTTCTCCCCCTCTGATTTTAAAGATTTTATTAATTAATTTATTTATTTGAGAGGAGAGAGAGAGCATGCCCACAAGCATGTGCAAGCAGAGGGAGGGGCAGAGGGGGAGGAAGTGGGAGAGGGAGAGAAGCTCAGGCAGACTCCTCACTGAGTGCAGAGCCCAATGCAGGGCTCAATCTCACAACCCTGAGATCAAGACCTGAGCTGAAACCAAGAGTCACACCATCAACTAATTGAGCCACCCAGGTGCCCCTGAATTTTATTATATGCAATTATATCTCATTAAAGTTGATTTTAAAATAAAATATTGCTGGTAATAATAAAGCAATAGCAACAGAGGAAACAAAATACTAAGTAAAATATCAATAAAAACAAATTTTGAAAAGCCAGTTGAGACTGTTCTTTTTGGAATTATTTTTAATAAACAGCCACGAAATGGTAAATTTCCTGTTTACTGAAAATCAGCTAATAAGTATAATAAGCTTAAAAGTATTTAAGTTACTTATGTCTCTTAATTTTAATGCTATGTTTTTAACAAAATTCTGTATAAAAACAAAATTTCTAAACCAAACCACTTCATTATGTAAATTTGTTTATTCATGGTGTTCCTTAGCTTAATAGTTGAACTTTATTTTAATTAGGCTTTGTTAAAAGCATGTTGTGCTTTAACACCAAACAATTCAGTTAGCAAATGCCTTGACTGGCTTGATCAAGGAGCAGAACTCTGACTTCATTATCCAGATCTCCTATATATTATTTGAAATGTTTTGTACCAAAAGCTTTATCATGACTCTAATGTACCTGAACACAATTCCCCTAGTCTTTAAAACTAAAAGCATTTTTAATTGCTACAGGACTAACATCTTTTAAGAGCAATATATCAAACATTCAAGGAGGCAGTGGTTCTTCCTTCTAAAACAAAACAGATGAACATATGGGAAGGAGAAAAAAGAAAAGAAAAAAGAGAGAGAGGGAAGCAAACCATAGGAGATTCTTAAGGACAGAGAACAAACTGAGGGTTGATGGAGGGAGGTGGGTGGGGGATGGGCTAGCTGGGTGATGGGGATTAAGAAGGGCACTTGTGAGGAGCACTGGGTGCTGTTACCTAAGTGATTAATGGCTTGAATTCTACTCCTGAAAACAACATTGCACTGTATGTTAACTAACTAGAACTTAAATGAAAACTTGAAAAGAAAAAAAAAGGAAATACATAGTGTCAGAAAAGAGAAAATGATTATGTGATGTAAGTCTTGCAGGAAAAGTATATATAGCAAGGTATACAACAGATGGGCCTTATATTCTATAATCTTTCAGCTCCTTGCAGAGCACTCACTCAAAGGAGTACTGATAAGCTGTTAAGAACTGGTAGTTTCAGAGTCTACTCATCATCCATTCCTTTTAAATCCATTCTTTTCAGATTCAATATGCTGGAATAAAAGAGGAAAGACATCTAAGATTTAAGTATCAAAAATTATGCACCATAATTTTGCTCCTCAATTCATAGGTGGATTTTCCAGTGCCCTAAGTGCTACCCCTAAATTATTTAAAGGAAACTAAGTAACCTAAATTCTTCTGCTGGCTGAATTATTTAAGGCATAATGTTTCCTGTTGAATGCTTTTGTGGTCACATTTTGTGTCTTGGCCTAAGTGAATAAAATTAGCTTTAATGCTCTAATACAAAAACAATGGTTAGAAATAATACATGAAGTGATTGTCATGGTTTTTTCCTAAGAAAATGATGAAGTCGATCTCAACAATAATATACATTTCTTATTTAGTTAGTTTTTAGTCAAGCCTTGTGCCAACAAGAAATTGCTCCCTTCTGTCTCCATCTTTCTCTCTCTCTTAAACTTATATGAAAGTCAATTGCAAATAAATGTTCCTCTGCCAAATTTTTAACTCACTTCTAAATCTGCCATTGCTAGTTCGGGTTTCCTATTACCTATTACAATATTTTATATTAGCAATAATACACTTACCATGTGGCCAATTACCTTGTTGAAGAGAAATTGGCAATCTGTCATTTGATGTGAAATCCAGTGCATTCTCTCTGGGGCATAGCTTTGATTATATTGCTAAGAGATAATATTGTGCTTTATTTGCCTCACAGGCTTAGGAAGAGACTACCTGAAGTCTTACTAGAACCTCATTTTTGTCATTAAATTTAATCGTCTCTCACATATTGCTGCTTTTAGCAAGTCCAAACCACACGGTTTGAGTTTCAGATTTTATTTCTCTTTTCATCTTCTTATCAGTTGAGAAGATGGGATTCAGGAGGAGGAAAGTCAATTAAAAGTTCAAAAACCACAGGACAGCAGGAAAAATAAAAATTTAGAAATGACCAAATGAATCAGAAAGCAATAATGGCATTATTTTTTTCAATAGATACTCTCCTGAATTGAATTGAGATATTCTCTAAATTGGATAGTACTTTAAATGAAATGAACATCCCTTGTTGCTTTATGTTGCAAGTAACAGGAACCAACTCACCATACAGTAAGGAAAAAAGAAAAAAAATTAGCTCAGACAGGCTGAGGAGATGGAATTTACTATAGGGACACAGGAATATTTCACAGAATCCAAGGGCAATAATTCTGTCTCCAGCAGAGATGGAATTGTAGGAATTGTAAAGATGTAGGGCTCTCGTTATACCCCTTCAGCCTGCTTCTCTCTGGACTTTATTTCTCTCTCTTCGGAGATTGACTTCCCTGCCCACATGGCAGCAAAATTTGGCTAACCCCGAGTTAGCAAATTCAATCTGGTATGCGCAGGCTCACCAAAAATTCCCCGGGGGAAGAATCTTTTCAGCCTCCCTTGAGCCCTCTGCCTTCCCACGGTCAAATCAACTATGAACCAAGATTTCATTATGTGGCTTTGGGGACTAGGGTTGTCATAAATTTCCAGAGCAAAGGAGAGTTTATTGGTTCCTGAGTTGGGCAGATACTCAATATATGCTTACCACAAAAACTTGTAGCCCAACCATTTTAAAGTAAATTTTCCTTTTAGGTCATATCCTTTAATAACTGTCATCCCTAAAGTAATTTACCAAACACTAAGAAGTTAGACTTCCAGAATTCCATATTTTGCCTCTGCAAATGTAAGATACTTTGTAAGCTGTGTGTCCAATTTTCTCCCTCCAGTGCCGGGATTTTTCAGGTTTTTGTATCTGAAGCACAATTCCCTGTCCTTGTGCAAAGTTACCTTCAAAAACTGGGTTGGAGAGCTCGCTGTCAATTTATCATGACCACTATCTCTTCTGACATCTAACCCAGGATTACAGGTAAGGACTGTAAAAATAAGAACTATATTCTGTATTTTCCACCATCCTCTTCTTCGTGTGGTTCTGGGTTAGAGCTTGCCAATGAAAGGCATTTGCATGAGATTAGTAAGAAGTCGTTTTTCAGAAACGGTTGCAGTCAGATGTGTGGACAATCAGGAGACCCAGTCATCCTAGGGACGTAAAGACTGAAGACTGAGCCTGTTGATAGGAGCTTCCTGGGGATGCTTAAGGAGTATAGCGGCTACCAGGTGAGGACTTGAGAACCATCTATTTGATGTATCAGGCTGAGACCCTCTACATTGGCTCCCTTGGCCACAGCTCCTCCAACACATGTGTATCTCTTTAATTCATTGATCAAACCTTTATACCAACGATACGTGAGTGGCCTCTGTGTTCGTGATTGTGCCATATCTGATAAAAAGATTATTGAATTCTGCTATCAGCTGTTTTTTGTATGCTATGGAATGCACAGTCATCCAGAGTCTATGCTCTTAGTAATTCTCAAATTAAATTCCAGACATTCAGTTACATCATTTTCATCTTAAATAATACTTCTGCTTATGTGATCTGGAGTCTGGTCACTTTCACTCAGTATAACCAAACTTTTCAAAAGTTTTCAAACCCAGAAGTCCCATAAAACATTGTTATTTCTTTTTAAAAGGGTATAATATCACTACTTTTTAAATGTATTATTCCCCCCTAATATATCCAGAGGCCTGTGGAATGAAGTTTGGCAATGGTTGTAAGTTCGTCTTAAAAACTGACAGTCTGGTCATCGTGAAAAAGCTCCCTTCAAAACTTCTACCTTTCGGGGCACCTGGGTGGCTCAGTCGGTTAGGCGACTGCCTTCGGCTCAGGTCACGATCCTGGAGTCCCAGGATCGAGTCCCGCATCGGGCTCCCTGCTCGGCAGGGAGCCTGCTTCTCCCTCTGACCCTCCCCCCTCTCATGCTCTCTCTCTCATTCTCTCACTCTCTCTCAAATAAATAAATAAAATCTTTTAAAAAAAATAAAAAATTTAAAAAATTTAAAAATAACTTCTATCTTTCTCTCTTTCTGCACTGCTTTGGATGTGACTGCCAACCTGATTATGTGTTCTAAAAGCTTTCAGAGGCAAAAGTATCTATATTTTTGGAACACCTTTAGAACCCTTTTGGAAACTTCATTGCCCACTACTGATAGGATCCTTAGCATATAACACGTGACTCGTCTTTCCACCCTTCGCTAGTAAGTATTTGCTTTCATTAAAACTAGTTTTGGGGCGCCTGGGTGGCTCAGTTGGTTAAGCGACTGCCTTCGGCTCAGGTCACGATCCTGGAGTCCCGGGATCGAGTCCCACATCGGGCTCCCTGCTCGGCAGGGAGCCTGCTTCTCCCTCTGACCCTCCCCCCTCTCATGTGCTCTCTCTCATTCTCTCTCAAATAAATCAATAAAATCTTAAAAAAAAAAACAAAACTATACTTAAGTGTTACTCATACATTAACTGTAAATTAGGTAGACCTTTTAAGTCAGATAGACCTTGGGGTGCCTGAGTGGCTCAGTCGGTTAAGCGACTGCCTTCGGCTCAGGTCATGATCCTGGAGTCCCTGGATCGAGTCCCGCATCGGGCTCCCTGCTCGGCGGGGAGTCTGCTTCTCCCTCTGACCCTCCCCCCTCTCATGTGCTCTCTCTCTCTCATTCTCTCTGTCTCAAATAAATGAATAAATAAAATCAAAAAAAAAAAAAAACTAGTTTTGGCTGCTGGGTTTGCCTTGGATATTGAATTTGTATTAAGTTCACATTAGAGCACTGGGAGAAATAGGCTTAGTATAAATAAATCAAATCAAATGAATAAAGCATTAGGTGGGTTGTGCGATGGGGCAGAAGTGTCTGTATGTTTGCAGGAAATTTCATACGAGATGAATAGTTGTGGAAAACACATGCACAGCTAGGAAAGGGCTCTAAATGAGCAGGCCAAAGGCAATACTTCACTTCAGTGGCCCGTCCTGCTCAAATTTGCAGGGTCTTCGAAACCCAGCTGTTGAAACCCTCTTTTTCACTTTGAAACCGAAGACGCTGGATTCTACTATGACTGTCACACATTAAAATAAACACGTCTAGGGTCGCCTGGGTGGCTCAGTCGTTAAGTGTCTGCCTTCGGGTCAGGTCGTGATCCCAGGGTCCTGGGATAGAGCCCCGCATCGGGCTCCCTGCTCAGCGGGAAGCCTGCTTCTCCCTGTCCCGCTCCCCCTGCTTGTGTTCCTGCTCTCGCTATATCTCTCTCTGTCAAAAAAATAAATAAAATCTAAAAATAAATAAATAAATAAAAAATAAAATAAAATAAACACGTCTATTGGTATTTTATTATTCTCTTGGCTAGGCTTTTTTGAAGTGATGAGCTAAAGCTTGTAGTTAATTGGAAGATACTGGTGAGGATAGATTCATGATTATCAAGGCCTGTCTTGATGAAAGTCTTTCAGCAGAATTTGACACCCACCAGTTGGTTAAGTGATATTGTTATAGCCCTACTATAGTTCCACGTGAAAATTTGGTTTTCAAACCACAGTGATTTCCTTAACTTGTTTTCTTGTTATAGAACTATGTCTACATTAAAATGAAACAGACGTCCATGATAGGTATGCCAAGAAGTGAAGAGTACCAGCACATACGTATCTCACCAGCATCCACAACCTCCTTTCAGACCATAAAAAAAAAGTCACTGTGGACACCTGGGTGGCTCAGTCAGTTAAGCATCTGCCTTCGGCTCAGGTCATGATCCCAGGGTCCTGGGATCGAGTCCCAAATCAGACTCCTTGCTCAGTGGCGAGCCTGCTTCTCCCTCTGCCTACCACGCCCCCTGCTTATGTGCTCCCTCGCTCTCTGACAAATAAAGAAATAAAATCCTAAAAGAAAAATGTCACTGCATTTCACCTAGATCTGCTATGTTGGCAAGGGTTTGAAAAATATCTGTAAGACTGAAAAACAGGATGGGGTAATTGGGTGATGGGCACTGGGGAGGGCAGGTGATGTGATGAGCACTGGGTGTATTACGCAAATTATAAATTATTGAACACTACGTCTGAAACTAATGATGTACTTTAGGTTGGCTAACTGAATTAAAAAAAAAAAAAGAATGAAAAACACTGGCCATTTTATTTCAATCACATTTAATTTTAAATGTGTTCATCAACTTCACTGTTCACTATTTTGGAAAAAAGTTATGAATATAACTACATGTTTTGATTCTCAATCACTGTTTCCTGTAACTTAGGCAGATATTACACCACAAATTCTAAGTCATCCTCACTTATCAAAAATTCAGACACTGAATTTTAGATACTTTACTTTTCAAACTACTAGGGAAGTGTTCAGGATATCATCAAGTGGCACATTTTTAGCAAATACTCTAGTTCATCACTTGGCTCTTCTTAAGACAACAGTTTGAGGAGGAAGAAAACATGAAAAAATAAATCAAAGTTTTCTATTCCCATGCTCTGAACTATGAGCAATGAAAAATGATGGCAGGTGGCTGTCATCTCAGAAAAAGTGAAACAAAACTGAGAGTCCATTAGAGAAGAATTAGAGATTCATCCCCCTCAAACTATATTTAAGCTCTGAATATAAGAGGCAACAAGAATTTCAAAAGAAAGCCTATGTCTACATTAGATCTCAGAAGACGTTTTACTAAAAACTTACCATCAATTTCCTTGTCAAAATTATCTACTCATGTGGGTTTTGTTCAGATCTCAGAATGTCAAATCCTCCATAGTGTGTTTGAGCTCATAACCTATAGTGTCACCCAGAAAAAAAAAATCTAGAAATACTAGCAGCCTTTGTGTTAGGACTTCCTAAGCAAGGAAGAATTGATAGAATTATTTGGAATAACATTGTACAAATGCAGTCTGAGAAAGTATATGACAGGGGTAGGGGATGTATTTACACATGTTGTGAATTTTTGTTCATATTTCTTTCATTGGATCATTATTTTTGAAAATCACTGAATAATTTAGTTTAAAACCTCTTTCAAAGCTGTCAGATGGAATGTCAGCACTAATAGAATCTACCAAGTAATATCTAAGTTTTATGTCACTTTTCTTTAATAAGCACAGCTAGATAATTAGAAGCACAGAGTAATGGCATTCCAGTTTTCTTTTTATTTTAAGGTCTATTTTCTTTGAATAATGATGAATATCTTTCACAGCATCTCGTGGATTTCAGATTAAGAATCAAGATTCAATTAAGATTAAGAAGCAAACACTTCACACTTTGAACCAATGCACTATGAACCAGTGAGAAAAATATTAACACACTTATACAACAATAAACTCCAAAGATAAGTCAGATATTCTATAATTCAACTTGACATTCATTATATGATGATGGAATGCCAATTTCGAACATTCCAGAAGGTATGAGCTCTACTGAGTAGCGCTGAAGTTTCCAGTACCTGAATAGAAAAATGGAAGGGATAGAATATTGGTGAATATGCTCTAGTATGAAGAAGGTAACCCAGAGCATCAGAAACCGCAAAATACATAGGTTATAATTGTATTTCTGATGCTACTTAAAACATATATGGAAAGGTCATAGAAGTAGTTTGTTTCTTTTGTTTTGTAAACAAAAGGTCTCTAATTCCATCCTAATATTTTTCAATAATCTTTCATGAATATTCTAATGAGCTTCATCTATTTGTTCCCTTTTAGTATCTCTGTGGAATTTGGAATGCACATCGCATTTTTTCCATACACAACATCAGAGACCAGTTGGCAAATGAGAGGGAGAATTCATTCTCTCTGAAGAACAAAAAAAGTTTAGATGTAGACTGATGCCATGTGTGGGAAATTCTAAGTAATGCCTAAACAACTTTTCATTTATAATCTGAACTGTGATTGCCTTACCTCTAATTATTTTTTTTTAAGATTTTATTTATTTATTTGGGAGAGAGAGAGAGAGAGTGAGCACAAGCAGGGGGAGTGGCATAGGCGGAGGGAGAAGCAGGCTCCCCACTGAGCAGGGAGCCCAATGCAGGACTCGATCCCAGGACCCTGAGATCATGACCTGAGCCAAAGGCAGACGCTTAACTGACTGAGCCACCCAGGCATTCCACCTTACCTCTATTTAGAAAAGTAATAATTTTTTCAAACCATGAAATAAAATTTCGGAGTGAATCACTACGTCTACATATACACTTTTCAATTCATGTTGTTATAGATGCACTCCTGTCTATAAAATATTTATATTGTTTTCAGGAAGGTAGTATATACCAAATATTATTGGCAAGAATTTCATCTGCCCTATTATGAAGAAAAAAAAAAAAAACATGGAATTTAGCCAAGGGCTTTATGAAGATTAGAATATTACCAGTTGGTCCAGGCTTTTCCTTAAATCCAGTGATTCCATGGGTAGAGCTTTAGGTGGTTAAAAGATTCCTCTAATACTTTGCATTCACTTGGTGATGGGTCTTCAGAAGCCTCATCACTACCATCCAGGGATAATTTTGAAAAGAATTTAATCTCTGTATATTTCATAGAGCCTCTCTGGCCACTAGATCTACTGAGGGGTAATTACATTTGGAATGAGAAAATGGATAAATGTGTTAACTCCTTGAGTGTGGTTTACCCTCCTCTTTCTGAGTCCTTGAGCACTGCTCAGAATAGAATGGGGAAGAATAAGGGGAGAAACCTGAAATTCCTCAATCTGACAACAAATGTAGTTATTTGCATAGCTGGGACACATGTCAGGTCACTGAACTTCATTTACTCTTCTTCCTCTGTGGGAAACAGAACACCACAACAACCACTGGTTCATGTTCGCTCAGACTCCGAGATCTCTGAGAAAACTCGAGATTGCAGGGTTAAAAATAACCTGAAAGGATCAGAGTGAAATGCCCTTGGGACGTGTGTGGTCAGTTCTAAAGTACGCAGCAGAAGATGTTTTGTAGATAGGAAGCCAGCTGTAAACCTCACACTGTGCACTCCCCTCTTTGTTCCCTTGTCCTGTAAATAGCACACTGGGCACTCCCCTCTTTGTTCCTTTATTCTGTTTTAAAGATTCTTACGTGCTTGACTAATCCTGTATACATGGAAGAATGTGCCTTACTACACCCCTGCTGTAAACCATTATAGATCTATATCGCTGTAGAAGGTATATAAGAGTGTGGAAAATAAACCTCGGCACCTCGGGCTGTTAGCTCGGGGTCCCCTGTTCCTCACTATCCTGTCGTCTCTTTTCCTCAGTTCCTTCGCCGCCCCAGATCCCCGGCTCTCTGAGGTCCACATTCCTCTACCTCCTTATAAGAAGATTTGAATGGGACTAAAAAGAAGCAAATGATTCATTTACAGATTTTGACCAGTTGCAGTCAGAATCAATTCCTTGGCTCTTCTGACTTGATATGTTTCTCTACTTAACAGAGTTGGGTGGCAAGAGATGTAAAAATGCATCAGCAATCAGATAGCCACTCAGCAATTATTAGTTAGGAATATAGTGTAAGTTAAGCCTCATGCTTAGCATTGACAATATAAAGGTTAAAATGTATTACTAATACCAACAAGAAGGTTGCCGTCTATTCAGAATATTCCATGAGCTTACCAATCAATCAACCATTTTCAGTGCCGAATTATATAAATATATATCTAGAAAATTCAAGTGAATCAATTTTAGTATTTTAAGAATCAGTAATGGAGCTCAAAAAATGGCCAATACAAAATACCAAAGAAAATTGCATATAAATTACTCAGAAATACAATTGGAAAACATAATCATTCATCATAATAACTCTAACAAAAGAAAGGAGGAGGATACATAAAACTAATACTTCCATAATTGGGGTGCCTGGGTGGCTCAGTTGGTTAAGTGTCGACTCTTGATTTTGGCTCAGGTCATGATCTCAGGGTTGTGAGACCAAGCCCTGTGTGGGGCTCCACGCTGGACATTAAGCCTGCTTAAGATTCTCTCCCTCGCCCTCTGCCCCTTTCCCACCACTCTCTCTTTCCCTCTCTAAAAAAAAAAAAAAGTAATTCTAGCATAATTAAAAAAGCAAAAAGTGTAGAATAAATAACAATAATTCTAACAAAATATTTAAATTACCTACATGAATAAATAAATAAAATTTTACTGAATTACATATTTTAATAAATTTATTCAATAAATATTTACTGAATTTTTATACATAACTGTCATTATTCTAGCATCTTGGGATAATGAAGTGAACAAAATCCATGCCCTAATAACAACTAAATATATACTACAATGCCAGTTACCAATAAGTGTTATGAAGAAAAGCAAAGTGGGAAACAATACGGGAGTTGGGAAGGCGATAGTTTAAATAGGATAGTCAGGAAAGCTCTCTCTGGTTGAGGTGACATTTAAGCCAAACTCAAATAAAATGTTGAAGAGATAGTTCTATGTTTCTTGATCTGAAAATTAAAAATTAGCTAGAAGAAATATACATACAGAAAGATACAGAGTGATGTTAGCAAGATGGCAGAACAGGAATTTCCATCACTTGTCCCCTCACAGAAACATCAATTTGAACAACTATCCATGCAAAAAATACCTTCACAAGAACTAAGGATTCCAGGTGAGGGATTACAGCACCTGGATGGAGCACAGAAATAAGAAAGACACATTGAAGAGTGTAGGAAGGACAGCTTCACATTACCTGCGTCACCTTTCCCCCAAGCCCAGGCAGTGAAGCACCAAGGGAGATACCCTCCCTGTGGGTTGAGAGAAAAAGAGTGAAGCGAACACCTGACTTCTCCATGGACCTCAACCTCCAGACCCTCCTTCAATGCCAGGCCAGCTCCACAGCCCTAGGCTCCCAGTCCACCCCAGTGCCAGAACAACCTCTGTGGCCCAAAGTACCAGCAAACCAAGAGTCCAGGTCCTCTCCTGTGGACCCAGAGTCTAGGACTACCCCTGTGCACCCAGCTCCAGATCAGTCTTCACAGCCTCAGGGCCAGGTCTGTGGCCAAGGAATCAGGCAACAAACCTGCCCTGGCAATAAGCCGGCCTCCTAAAGACCCAGGTCTCAGGCCTGCTTCCATGGACTTAGGTGCCAGGCCAGTCCCAGACTCAGGACAAGCTCATCCCCAGGGACCCAGGCACTACACATGCCCCGGATCAGGTTGGCCCTCATGGACCCAGGCTTAAGGCTTCACTCCATGGACACAGTCTCCAGGCCTACCCCCATGAAGCAAAGCTCCAGGCTGGACTCTGTGAACCCAGGCACTAGGCCTGCCTACCTGCTAACCCAAGCAATGTAATTTTATCAAAATTCCAATGCGTGTTTTTACAGAAATAGAAAACAACAATCCTGAAATTCACGAAAGGAACCAAGTAGCCAGAGCAATCTTTAAGAAGGAAGAACAAAACTGAAAGTATCATAGTACCTGATTTCAAAATATACTACAAAGCTATAGCAAACAAAACAGCATGAACTGGCGTAAGAGCAGACTTACAGAGCAGTGGAACAGAATAGAGAGCCCAGAAATAAATCCACACATGTATGGTCAATTAATCTTCAACAAAGATGCCCCGAGCACACAATGGAGAGAGGATAGTCTCTTCAACAAATGCTGTTGGGAAAATTAGATAGCCACATGCAGAAGAATGAAATTGGACCTTTCTGTCACTCTATATACAAAAAATCAACTCAGAATGAATCAAAGACTTAAATGTAAGACTTACAACTGTAAAACTATTAGGGAAAAATCTTCTTGACATTGGTCTGGGCAATGATTTTTTTTTGGATATGACCCCAAAATCCAGGCAACAAAAGAAAAAATAGACAAATGGGACATGATCAACCAAAAAGCTTCTGCACAACAAAAGAAACAATAAACAGAGCTAAGAGACAACCTCTGGAATGGGAGAAAATATTTGCAAACCATACATCTGATAGGTTAATATCCAAAACATATAAGCAACTCAAGTAACTCAATGCAAGAAAACAAATAACCTGATTAAAAAATGGACAAAGGACCTGAGTAGACATTTTTTTTCCAAAAGAAGACATACAAATGTCTACCAGGTGCATGAAAAGGTACTCAATATCACTAAAATCGGGAAAAGACAAGTCAAAATCACAATATATCACTTCATTTTTGTTAGAATGGCTATTATTAAAAAGACAAGAGACAACAAGTGTTGACAAGGATGTGGAAAAAAGTAAACCCTTGTGCACTGTTGGTGAGAATGTAAGTTGGTGTAGTCATTTTATGGAAAACAGTATGGAGGCTCCTCAAAAAATTAAAAATGAAATTACTATTTGACCCATCAATACCACTTCTGGATATATATCCAAAGGAAATGAAATCAGTGTCTAGAAGAGATATCCATGCTCTCATGTTTACTGCAGCATTATTCACAGTACCAAATATGGAAACAACCTATGTGTCCATCAATGGGTGAATGGTTAAAGAAATGGTACATGCATATACAACGAAGTGTTATTTAGCCTTTAAAAAGAAGGAAATCCTGTCATTCACAATGATATGGATGGACCTGGAAGACATCATGCTAAGTTAAATAAGTCAGTCACAGAAAGACAAATACTGTTTCCTATCACTCACATTTGAGACCTAAAAAAGTTGAACTCCTAGACACGGAGAGTAGAATGATGGCTGCCAGAACCTGGGGGTTTGGGGAAATGGGGAGATGTTGGGGAAAGGGCATAGAGTTTCAGTTATGCAGGATGAATAAATTCTGGAGATCTAATGTGCAACATAGTGACTCTAGTTAATAATACTACACTGTATACTTGAAATTTGCCAAGAGACTAGATCTTTAAATGTTTTTATCACACGTACATGCACACACATGCGTACAAAGATAGCTAAATGAGGTATTTAAAACCAGTTAATTAGTTTGATTATGGTAATCATTTTACAATGCATACACATATCATAACATAACATTGTACAATGTAAATATATACAATTTTTATTTGTAAATTATACTTGCATAAAGATGGAAATAAAAAAGAATGATCCAAATGTTCACAGTTCATACAAATATAGGTGAAAAGTTCTGAAGGAAATAACATCAACGTGTGAATTTGTGCTGGTTTTTTTCCTTTAGTTTTATCTTTATTTTATTAAAAAAACAATGGCCATGTATAAATTTAATATTCAGAAGTTAGTAATTATATGCACTGAAAATCACTCCTGCAACTCAGATATGCAAAGAAAATGTGCTGGCATAAAAGCCTACTGTAACATTACTTTGATTTTACCAAGCAATTGCTCAAATAAGCATCTTCCATATCAGCAGGGAGTAAATATCTCTCACTTGAGAATTTTTTTAAGCCCTTGGATTTTCCAAAATTCTGGGGAGACCCTGGTTTCCTGAGCTAATATCTGATCATTCCACTGGGGGCATGATTCTCACAGCCACAGGTCAGTGCTGAAGATACATCCCGCACAGTCTCAGGACTGGTGCTTGTCACTTCTTAGCGGGGGACACTTCTTAATCCAGATTCCTGTCCAGGATACAGTAAAGGAACCAGCTCTATTCTTTTTAGTTCACACTCTCATTTCCAGGCCCTGTTCTCCAAAGCACAACGATAAACTAGCCTACTGTTTAAAAACCTTTTCTCATCAGCTACATGCTATTCTGAAACTATTGCCCCCCACAAGGACCCACAGATCTTTGATTCTAGCTCAGGTTACTGCTAGACCCCAAAATGAAATTATAGCTGCATTAGAGAAGGAATGAAACTGACCTAGAAACAGAGACAATGACTGACAATGATTGATGAGTTTTTAATATGAATTTAAATATGGACTCAGTTATAAAATTAATTACCAACTCCACACTCTGCACAATAATAGGGGAAGGTGAGGGGAGAGAAAAGACAGAGGTTAATGGATACATATAGAGATAATGGAGAAAGTTATAAGATATCGATAGTTACCATGATACCTATTTCTACAACGGGTCATCACACTTGGTGTGTATTTCCAAATTTCTTGCTCATGTTATTCCGTGTTAAATCTGCCCTTTGTCAACACCTCAGTGGACTAGGTTCTTTTCCTATAGGGCGACCCAAAACTTTCTTTGCAGGTTATCTTACCTTCTAGTTGTTCTACTTTTATTACAGGACTGTAATCCTCCATTAACCTTTATCAGTGGGTTACTTCTAGTTACTAGAAGAAATGTCCTGAGTTCCAGATATCCTCCTTCTTGAATACATGGTTTAGCCCTCATACTATTCTCCATTGATTAACAAGATCAATAAGTCAGCCAAAGAGTAACTTATTTTTCTGTAGGTTTGGTGTCATCAGAAGCTAAAAATGGCCTCATGGAAGTCTCAACTTTCAGTTCAAAAGACCATTATTTGGGTCCAGATGCTAGCACACCTTCTCTGAATGCTAAGATATTAATAGTGTAACATCATGGGGCTAGAGGTGAAAATATTTTGAGCTAAAGCTTTAAGAGTAATATTTACAGGATCCATTCCTACTTCTACCTCTTAGTTCCCAGATTCATATATTCCTTTTTTATGTATTCTGATTATTAGAAACAAAACAACCCAGCACCGTACACTGTCATTGGTTAAAAGTATATACCACACCCTAAATTCTTGAGTTATTATTTCCCACCCCCATCACTTCTCTTAATATATAATCACTTTACTTTTCCAAACCAATCTTTCATGGAATAAATAACTTGACTGAAAAAGTATTCATTGCCTCCAGGATGAATACAAAGTTTTGTGCTTTTCAAAGCTTTTCACAACCAATTTCTAAACTATCTCTAATCTTACGTGGCAGGTACTGAAATAAATACTTTAATTCTCCCAACAACCCTATAAGTTAGGTATTAGTGATACTCCCATTTTGCAAATAAAATTAAGGCACACAAAGTGTTAAGAAAATTGCCTAAGTTCACACAGCTGGTAAATATCAGAACAGGGGTTCAAAACCAGATAGTCAGAATCCAGAGCCTGTGCTCCTAACCACAGTGACACATTGCCCAGCATCATCATCTTTGGGGTGACTTGGAACATGTAATGAATGTTTGCCATCTGCCAGGCATAGTGTGAGCATGGGCCACGACTTCCGTCTGTAACTTGGCTAATAGAAATCCTAGCTAATGTCAAAGCCACTGCTTCAAGCTAAGTCCCCCAAGAAGGCTTCCACGTTCATATATTCTGCTCATTTGAGCTACTTAGAATAGTGTCCTTACCAGACATCTGAAAACCAATAATTTCGCGATAGAATTTGTGTCCTATTTATCTATGACACGTCTTATCTCCCCAGTCATGGTAAGGGCAAAGCCACATTATACTCATCTTTGTATCCCTCACAATGCCTGGTACATTTCTTGACTGAGAGTCACATGCTTAGTTTGGGATCCAGAAACTCAGGGAGTTTTCTCCAATTACTTCCCAATTCCTATTTCTGCAAACATGGAAGGAGACTGAAGTGGGAAGAGGACAAGTTTGGTGGAGGAAACGCAGCTACTGCTAGCCATTCACGTATTTATAACAACACAGGCTTCAGAGGAACTACTGGGGAAAAAAACCAAAAAAACATGAAGAGTACAGACAATTTTACCTTAGGGAAGAATGTTCTGAAAAACAGATATATTTCTCTTTCTTAAGAATGAAACCTGCTGTAATATTTCCGAGCCAGCACCCAAAAATGTGACAGAAAATATATTGACAATTCTGTCTCCAGGTAAACTCTACAGCAGACAGCAAACTCCTCAAAATAGACCTCTAAAGGTCAAAGCCAATATGTAAACTTCAGAGCAATGAAGTGGCATCTGCTTCTCCAGGGGCCTTTTCGGGCTTCCCGGTGGCTTTATTCAGCAAACGTGAAGCAATACACAATATATGCAACATGTGGACCAGTCAGCAATGTGTAAAAAAAATTAAAAGATCACTATTTCCAGAAGTCTTTACATTTTTATTTTATTGTAATAAATAAGCACTCTTTCCAGATTTTCATACCACCACTTTCCAGATTTTGCCCATGTTTTGCTTTCTATCACCTCGATTTTGGGTCCTCAGATAACATCAATTTTGATATTCCTCAAAGGTTGCAGAGAGAAAAGGGTTAAGATCACAGAAAATAGAGAGAAAAAGTGAGAAGAGTGCAGAATGCCAACTGGGGCAGGTGCGGTGCAGAGAATCAATATGGATTTTCCAGATATTGATTAATATTAAGAGTAGTCTTCAGTTTTGCTGCGTATAGGTGATGCTTTCAGGACATCTTATATTCTTTTATGAGAGCTATATTCCCATTCAAAGTCACCTTGCCACCAAATCGTGCATTTTGAGTTTTTCAGTGTGTTCTGTGCTAAGTTTAACGGAAGAGTTCAGAAAGTTCAGAATGGGACCAGAACAAGACGTTTCCATCAGAATGAGTGATCCCTCTTTTCTTGGAAGAACTGCGCTTTGAGGCATGGATACCTCCCCAGAGTAAAAGAAAAGCTTAGTCTCATCAAGGAACTTCCAAGAGGCCAGTGGTTCTTTGAAGATTGCTTCCAGTAAAGCTCAGGTCCCTTGCAGCTGCATGTTCTATGAGACTCTCCCTCTGTTTTAAAAGTGTTATTTTTAAAAATTTTAATATAAATTATACATAAGATGTACAACATGATGATTTGCTATACATATACATAGTGAAAGGATTAATACAGCCAGGCTAATTAACATATCATCTCCTCACATAGTTACCTCTGCCTGTGTGTGTCCAAGAAAGCACCTGAAATCTACTCTCTTAACAAATTTCTAGTATTCAGTGCATTAGTATTAACTATAGTCGTCAGGATGTGCATGAGATCCCTAAGACTTACTGGTCCTACAGAATGAAACTTTGTATCTTCTAACACCTCTTTTCCCCACCACCCCTACCTTGCTAACCACCATTTTACTCTCTGCTTCTATGCGTTCCTTTTTTTTTTAGATTCCACACCTAAGAGAGATCATGCAGGGGACATTACGCTAAGTGAAATAAGCCAGACACGGAAAGAGACTGTCTCTCAGGGAGGCAGGTGTGGGAGTCTTCCAGGCTTGCAGAGAGCAACATGTCTTCCAGAGGAATTGGGTCTCTGGTCAAACGCCGCAGGTCAAACACAGCCTGCCTTAGAAATGCTGGTAGCTAAGCGATAGCAGCTGCTGTTAAGCCTGAAGGGTGGTGAGGAAGGTAATGGTAAATAACCTTGAGCATATTATCAACAGCGCCTGGGTTACTGTGGAGGTCACATCAGTTAGCTAAAGCTTTTTTTAGGCAAGTTCCACTTCACCTACGCTCCAGGTTGGCAGATGCTCCCCATTCCCTCTGTAATACATTCCTTCTGATGCCTTCTCCCTGCTGATGCTTGCAACCAGGAGAAACACTCTCCTACCAGCGGACAAATAGATCTCCCAGGAATCAGTTGTTTCTTCCCAAATCTGTTAGATTTCTAGTTGCATTAGTAATTATATATATAATTGTATAACTAAATCACATGAATTTTAATTAAGTGAAATAGTTTGTTATTCCTCAATGTCACGTGGACCGGTTAACTATGAGAGCAAAGAGAAAGATGTTTACGAAAACGAAGTTTAATGCCTTTAGAAATAACTTTATAAACTCAAGTACTAAAAAAATATGTATTATCAAATTCTTGTGGGTGAGGAAACTACAAAAGATCAGGAGAAAAAATCCCCCAAATCTAAAAGGATATTACATTCAGACTACTTGCCCAAATAGTCTTCACATTTTCACTCCACTTTAAAGAAAGCCAGACTGACTTCTTTATTGGGTGTGAGGTTTGTGCATGAAAGACCAGTCAAAACCCTAATCAATATACCAATAATTTAGCCTTTTTAAAAAAGACCTTGGGATGACAAGAAGATTAAAAAACAAATATGCATTTATATTTATTAGGTAGGTATTATTTTATTTTTAAGACCTCCCCACCACCCTTTAATCTTGGTTAAAAATATTTTCATGGACCATCCTAGCCCTGATGGTATCACTATGTATCCTTAGCCAACAACCAGCATTGCCTGGCTTTTGAAATACATGGAGAATTGCAGGTAAGAATGTATGAAATTCTAACAGCGTAAGAGCATGGGGCAGACTTTTCATTCCTATTCTATTGCTTGTGTAGGTGTTTATCTTTGAGCAGGTTTGTTATTTGCTTCATTGATTTCCCACTTTATACCAGAAATAAAGCCAGCTCACAAGGACACTTAAGATAACACCACAAATTAATATAAATTTCAAGACTTTAGGAAAATTAATTAACATTCTGAATCAGTTTCTTCACAGTATGGTAAAGAATAAGTAAGACACCTTCTAAAAACCCAAGCACACTGAAGGTGCCCAATAAATGTTAGCTCATTTCCTTACCTGGTTAATAAAAAGATATACGTTGATACATAAATTTATGGTAATTATGAGGCTGTTCTATGCTTCTGTGTAGTGCTTTGTGTTTTTAAAATAGGTATACTTTCCTATATATTCTAATTAATTGCCCAGAAAAACAATGTGGGATAAATATAGCAGGTATAATGATCTCCTACTTACATTTTATAAAACTGAAATGGATAGACGTGAAACTTCTAAATCAAGTTCTTTCAGAAAGTTAACATAAGTTTATGTTTAAATAAGCCTATTTATGAGCCTATTACTCTCATTAACTTCCACAACCCTATGAGATGTCTGAGCTGGTTTTTTATTTTTAATTTCATTACTCTTCCATAATGTTCTTCTTTAGAGGCTCACAAATAATCAGCAGAAAACATAACACTTTAATTCCATGCCAATGCATGAAAAAAAGAATAAGAGATAGAAACAAAAACAAATTCCTCCTGAATACAATTGAAAGAGAGCTTTTGTCTGAGATAGGGCCTGAAAATCAGAATCCCCTGTACTATTCTAATTCTCCCTCCTGGTTATGCCCCAGACAAGGAGGATGTGGGGACTATGGTTGGATTTGCAGACACATAGCCAGTGCCAGAGTAGTCAGGAAATTTCTGGATAAGCCCTACTGCTTCAAAGGTTCTCAGAGACATGTTGGAGCTGTGATGAGAATTTGTTCAATGATTGGAGAAACTCTTCCCCCTTTCCTGACAGAAGAGAAATCTACTCTCAACTAGCAATAATTTGCACCACTGTCTTATTCTGGTCTGGCCATATTTAATTTCCTCTTTTTTGCCCCTTCCTTCCCATGAAGCAACTGTTCTATAGATTGATTTTGTCCTAATCTATAGCTTCATATAAGTGGAATCACATAGTATATATTCTTCATGTCTGGCTTAGTTTATTCACATAATGTTTTTGAGATTCATCCATGTTATTGCTAGAATCAATAGTTCGGTCATTTTTATTACTAGGTAGTATGCCCCGGTATTAATATACCCATGATTTTCTTATTAATTCTCCTGTCAGTCGGCATCTTGCTTTTTGCCTATTATGAATATAGAGTCCATGAAACTCATACACAATGTGGACATAGGTTTTTTTATTTCTCTTGAATAAATAACTAGGAGTAAAATTATTGAGCATGCAATTACCTTTATTAGAAACCGTCAAATGGTTTTTCTAACTGGTCGCACCAATTAACATTCTCATTAGTGATGTGTAAGAGATCCAGTTGTTCCATATCTACGCCAACACTTTAGATCTTAAGGCTTTTAAAAGGTTAGCTATTCTTTTTTTTTTTTTTAATATTGATTTTGTTTATTTGAGAGAGAGAGAAAGAGAGCACAAGCACAAGCAGGGGGAGGGGCAGAGGGAGAGGGAGAAGCAGGCTCCCCGCTGAGCAGGGAGCCCAACATGGAGCTTGATCCCAGGACCAAGCAGAAGACCAAGATCACGACCTGAGCAGAAGGCAGACACTTAACCTACTGAGCCACCCAGGCACCCCTAAAAGTTTAGCTATTCTAAATATGATATAGTAATGCTGCATTGTGGTTTTAATTTGCATTCCCCCAATGACTAATATGTATATTTTCCCTTGTTTTCAGCCACCCATTCGTCTTCTTTTGTGAAGTGCCCACTTCTTTATTAGATTGTCTTTAATAGTGATTTTTCAGAGTTCTTTTGATATCCTAAATATAAGTCCTTGGACAGATATTTGTACTGTAAATATTTTCTCCCATTGTGGCCCCCCCTCTTCATTTCTTTTTATGAGGAGATTTTAATTAAGTCCGACTTACCATTTTCTATAGTTAGGTGTCTTGTGACTTATTCAAAACATCTTTGCCGACCCCGAGACTGTAAAGATAGTCTCCCGCTTTAGCGTTAACATTTTGATCAGAGTTTGTCCGTCTTGACACTATTGACATTTCAGACTGGAGAGTCCTTTATTGAGGAGTGGGGTTATCTTGTGTTTTGTAGGATATTTAGCAGCATCCACGGCTTCTAGCTACTAGATGCCAGTAGCAGGAGTGGTGGCAATGGTAGTAGTAGTAGCTTTCAAGGTCGCTTTTTTGCATATGGGAATCTAATAGTTGCAGCATTATTTGTCAAAAAGACATTCCATTCCGCATTGCCTTGACTTGGCATCTTTCTTGAAAATCAATTGACCTTACTGTGTGCGTCTATTTGTCCATTCTCTATTCTATTTCACTGGTCTATTTGTTTATTTTACTCTACTTATTAAAAATTTTCTTGAATACCCTAGATTGTTTGCATTTTTATATATATTTAAAATTATTGGTCAAATTCTACAAAAAATTTTAGTTGAGGATTTTAGTTGAGATTGCACTGAAACTATAGATACCTTTAAAATGTCACCTTCCAATCCAAAACGTGGTATATTTCCTCATGTATTCTATAATTTCTCAGCAAAATTTATTGTAGTTTTAAAAGTTGGATATTCATCTTTTCTGATGGCTGAGTAATATTCCATTGTAGATATGGACCACATCTTCTTTATCCATTCATCTGTTGAAGGGCATCTCTGCTCTTTCCACAGTTTGGCTATTGTGGACATTGCTGCTATGAACATTGGGGTGCATATGGCCCTTCTTTTCACTACATCTGTGTCTTTGGGGTAAATACCCAGTAGTGCAATTGCTGGGTCATAGGGTAGCTCTATTTTTAAATTTTTGAGGAACCTCCACACTGTTTTTCAAAGTGGCTGTACCAACTTGCATTTCCACCAACAGTGTAAGAGGGTTCCCATTTCTCCACAACCTCTCCAACATTTGTTGTTTCTTTCCCTATCCATTTTTGCCATTCTAACTGGTGTAAGGTGGTATCTCAATGTGCTTTTGATTTGGATTTCCATGATGGCTAATGATGATGAACACTTTTTCATGTGTCTGTTAGCCATTTGTATGTCTTCTTCAGAGAAGTGTCTGTTCATATCTTCTGCCCACTTTTTGACTTATTTGTTTTTTGGGTGTTGAGTTTGAGAAGTTCTTTATAGATCTTGGATACCAGCCCTTTATCTGTAGTGTCATTTGCAAATATCTTCTCCCAATCTGTGGGTTGCCTCTTTGTTTTGTTGACTGTTTTCTTTGCTGTGCAGAAGCTTTTTATCTTGATGAAGTCCCAAAAGTTCATTTTTGGTTTTGTTTCACTAGCCACTGGAGATGTATCTTGAAAGAAGTTGCTGTGGCCGATGTCAAAGAGGTTACTGCCTATGTTCTCCTCTAGGATTTTGATGGATTCCTGTCTCACATTGAGGCCTTTCATCCACTTTGAGTATATCTTTGTGAATGGTGTTAGAGAATGGTCGAGTTTCATTCTTCTTCATGTGGCTGTCCAATTTTCCCAGCACCATTTATTGAAGAGACTGTCTTTTTTCCATTGCATGTTTTTTCCTGCTTTGTCGAAGATTATTTGACCATAGAGTTGAGGGTCCATATCTGGGCTCTCTATTCTGTTCCATTGGTCTATATGTCTGTTTTTGTGCCAGTACCATGCTGTCTTGGTGATCACAGCTTTGTAATATAGCTTGAAATCGGGCAACGTGATGCCCCCCAGCTTTGTTTTTCTTTTTCAACATTTCCTTGGCTTTTCGGGGTCTTTTCTGATTCCACACAAATTTTAGGATTGTTTGTTCCAGCACTTTGAAAAATGTCATTGGAATTTTGATCAGGATGGCATTGAAGGTATAGATTGCTCTGGGCAGCATAGACATTTTAACAATGTTTATTCTTCCAATCCATGAGCATGGAATATTTTTCCATCTTTTTGTGTCTTCTTCAATTTCTTTCATGAGTGTTCTGTAGTTCCTAGAGTATAGATCCTTTACCTCTTTGGTTAGGTTTATTCTGAGGTATCTTATGGTTTTTGGTGCTATTGTAAATGGAATCGTTTCTCTAATTTCTCTTTCTACAGTTGCATTGTTAGTGTATAAGAAAGCAACTGATTTCTGTGCATTGATTTTGTATCCTGCCACATTACTGAATTGCTGGATGAGTTCTAGTAATTTGGGGGTGGAGCCTTTTGGGTTTTCCACATAAAGTATCATGTCGTCTGCGAAAAGAGAGATTTTGACTTCTTCTTTGCCAATTTGAATACCTTTTATTTCTTTTTGTTGTCTGATTGCTGTTGCTAGGACTTCTAGTACTATGTTGAACAATAGTGGCGAGAGTGGGCATCCTTGACGTGTTCCTGATCTTAAGGGAAAGGCTCTCAGCTTTTCCCCATTGAGGATGATATTCGTTGTGGGTTTTTCATAGATGGATTTTATGAACTTGAGGAATGTTCCCTCTATCCCTATACTCTGGAGAGTTTTAATCAGGAAAGGATGTTGTATTTTGTCAAATGCTTTTTATGCATCAATTGATAGGACCATATAGTTCTTCTCTCTCCTCTTATTAATGTGTTTTATCACATTGATTGATTTGCGAATGTTGAACCAACTTTTACATCAACATGGATGGGACTGGAGGAGATTATGCTAAGTGAAATAAATCAAGCAGAGAAAGTCAATTATCACATGGTTTCACTTATTTGTGGAACAGAGGGAATAGCATGGAGGACATTAGGAGAAGGAAGGGAAAAATGGGGGAGGGGAATTGGAGGGAGAGATGAACCATGAGAGACTATGGACCTGAGAAACAAACAGGGTTTTAGAGGGGAGGGGGAGGGAGGATTGGTTAGACTGGTGATGGGTATGAAGGAGGGCACGTATGCATGGAGCACTGGGTGTTATACGAAAACAATGGATCATGGATCACCACATCAAAAACCAATGATGTATTGTATGGTGACTAACATAACATAATAAAATTAAAAAAAATAAAATTTATTGTAGTTTTAAATGTAGAAATCTTACACATATTTTGTAAAATGTATTCCATATACTTAAAGATGGCTGATAGCATTATAAATTGTATTATTTTAATTTTATATTCTAATTATTTGTTACTTGTGTATTGTATTTCTAATTTTTATAAAATGACTTCAACTCTAACAATTTTTAACTTCACTTTGAAGTTCAGTAATTTGTAGATTTCTTTGGATTTTTTACATGCCAATCATATTGTTTACAAAGAATGAGCCTTATTTTTTCCCAATCTTTATGACTTTTTGTTTTCTTGTCTGTTTCACTGGATAGGACCTTCATCATAATATTGAATAGTAGTGATAAAAGTAGACATTTATGTACTCTTCTTAATCTTAGGGGAAAAGTATTTAATATTTTTACCATTAAGTGTAATGTGAGCTATAGATTTTCATACTCAATGAATTCCTTCTATTTCTTTTTTTTTTTTTTAAAGATTTTATTTATTTATTCATAAGAGACAGAGAGAGAGAGAGGCAGAGGGAGAAGCAGGCTCCCCGCTGAGCAGGAAGCCCGATGCGGGACTCGATCCCAGGACCCTGGGATCATGACCTGAGCCGAAGGCAGACGCTTAACCATCTGAGCCACCCAGGCACCCAAATTCCTTCTATTTCTAGTTCAGGTGCTGAGGTTTGCTCTAGCAAGCAGCCAAAGATACCACGATACCATGGAAGCTTTGTTTTTGGTCTTCTAAAGGCTAGGTGTTTTGTTTTTTTCCCTTTTCTTTACAATATAGCCCTTAATCCTTGGTCTTAACTCTAAATATGGGGATTTTCTGGGATTTCAAGGAAACATTGTGTTTACCACTTGAACTCCAAACTCTGACTTTGCAAGATGAGCAGCTGTTTTGGCTAAATTCTGTGCAAACTGGGAAGTGTTTTCAGAGGATAAGCAGGATAAATGTAGATTCATTTGTTTGTTTCCCTTCTTCCAGTGACTGAATCCCTTCCAGTTCCTTTCTGGTTGTAGTCGTTTTCCAATGCCTTTGACAGTTTTTATTTTTCATTATTTTGTTCAAAATAAATGTGCTGTGAGTAGGAGGCTTAGCCTGCTATAAACCATTCCACTCTCACTGATTGTCACTCCCCATATTGGATTTCTTACAGTTCCTCAAACACACAACTTTTCTCTGACCTCTGGGTCTCCACAGCCGCTATTCCTTTACCTGGAGCACAGTCACCCTTGCTCCGTGGCTACCTTGTTTCCAATAATCCTTCATGCAAGAGTTGAAACATCGGTTGCTCCACAAAGTTTTTTCTTACCATTTTTTTTTTTTTTTGGTTTTTTGTTGTTTTTTTAAGATTTTATTTATTTATTTGACAGAGAGACAGCACAAGTAGGCAGAGCAACAGGCAGAGGGAGAGGGAGAAGCAGGCTTCCAGCCGAGCAGGGAGCCCGATGCGGGACTTGATCCCGGGACTCCAGGATCGTGACCTGAGCCGAAGGCAGTCGCTTAACCGACTGAGCCACCCAGGCGCCCCTTTTCTTACCCTTTCTAATGCATACAGGTTGGTTCTGCTGCTATAATTCCTGTAGCACACTGTACCATTTGTGGTATAAGACTCACCTTGCCTATATTTATTGAACACTTTCTTCCTTCTTAGAGTGTGAGCCGCTTGAGAATAGAAACCGTACTTTATACTAAGCCTCACCGATAAGAAAGTACTCGGTAAAGATTATAGCTTTCTACAACGCCACAGTGTAAAATGTTTTGATTACCTTTTCACAAAGATTGCGCAAGTGATTTATTAAAGTCATTCATAACGGAATCCATCAGGATACAGATGCATGTACAAGTAGGCATCAACCAATAATTATAACAAAATTTCTTTTTGTCCACTTTGCTAACATTGACTGTGTGTTCAAACTATGTCCGGCTCAGAAGCACAATAGCACCTTTTTGGAGGGTGTTCAACATCAATAGCACAAAGCAAATATTTAAAAAACTAAGTCCAGATAAGTCTTCTGGTGGCTTTTATATATGTCATCACCAAGAAATCCACCTGATAACATGAATGATTTATCATTCATGTCATGAGCTCCGAGACTGTTTTACAGCTTTAAAAAATTCTACTAAGTATAAATATGATCATATTCTTTTCCATTATCCAGAGCTCTCTTTCTCTCTGTAGCAGAGATACACAGAAATGCGTTATGCATCTCGGGAGTTGGATTAACTCATTCTAGACAAGAGGGTGACACTGCAATAGGCATCATTAGACATATTTTGTCTTCTCTTCAGGAAACCAAACACATTTAACAAATCAGAGTTTGGATATCCTGGAATGCTCCTGGGCACTCCATTAATTTCAAGTAGGAACCAGGGTCTAGCACAGGGCATGGCACATCGTTGTGAAACACACATTTATTTAATAAATCAATGAAAACGGCCACAGCAAAAATTCAAAACAAAGGCAATTACAATAAACAAGGTTTATTGATTAGTCCATAAACATGACCTTTAAAAAAAAAAATAGTATAAACCATACAACTGACTTTGGTAAATAAAACAAGGTGCTCCCCGGGTGGGAGGTCCACCTAACCAGCACAGCTCTTACAGCGCTGAAGACCATTCTCATTGCAGGCCGTACACTTCAAAGCTTTGAAAGAGTCTGTAAAGCAGTTTCGAAACACTGACATCTTGCTCCCGTGGCAGACGGAGCACGGAAGAAAGCCAAAGCCTCCACAGGAGGGACACTCATGTGGATGCTGCACTCTCTGTAGAGGGACAGGAGAGGACAGAAAATGCGTTAGCATGAACAACTCAATCAGCCTTCCTATCATTCTGTATTGTGGATGGTTGTAAAATAATACTGGCATAATATGGCCGTGGACTTGAAATCACCGACCATTTATGCACATTAGACCCAAGGGGAAAGCTCGCTGAAGTTTCCCTTATTATCCCATTGACGGCCGTCAATAGCACAACCTTGGTTTGTGAAGGCTGGTACATTTTAGGTCAAAGGGTCCATATCCCAGGGAATCTATCATATGAAAACACATATTTACAAACCAAGCAATGCAGGAAATGGTTCTTCGCATTAGGGGAAAGTACTGTAGCTTTCCCTTTAGTATCTCTTAACAGTTTTATATCTTTGTTTATAGAAGAGTATCACTAATAGTGAGTCTGGAAAATCAGAAAACTAAAAGCTGAAGAATGGAGAAGCCACTACCAACTGAAGATTTGTTGTTGTATTGCACATTTGAATAATGCTTTGTTTTTTGAAAAGCACTCTCAAATGCCTTATTGTGTAGAATCTTTCCTTACCCCATCCTTTACACATACAGACACCTTCTACTGCAAAACAGATAATTCAGGCATCTTTACCCTCATTTTATACTTAAGGAAATAGGCATTGAAATCTTAAGACATTTATCTAAGTCCATAAAACTTCCCACAATGGCTATCTGCCGTTCTACCTCAAGTAAAGATAGAATACCCTCCTACTAGAATAAAAATAACTGTGCGGTATGTTGAGGATAATATTTTGAAAATTATTCACACACATTTCTATTTGCTTCTTTGAGCACATATCCTTTGCTGGAGTCCACCAGTGGTATCCATCAGCTGTGGAGAGATTAGGACGGAGTCATTACAGAATGAATACAGAAAGAAAAGTGAATTAAGACCAAGCTTCTGACTTGCAAAATAGGAGTCTGCAGCAATGTTTGAAAGCTTGGCTTTGTGAAGAGAATAATTGTTAAAATAAGATTGGGAAATATGAATCTATACACACCCACAGAAACACACTCAGACAAACATATTTTATATACACATATGTATGGCTGTTCTCTAGAGACTCACAACTGCACACACTAAAGTCTCCAAAGCACCCAAATGAAAAGAAACCTGATTAATTAGTTTTAACCCACCATTTTCCCAGGACATACAGCTATGATAACCCTTTCCCCAGGAAACAACTATAATTCTCTCACAATTAGTACCTTAAGGAATGCACTTTGGGGAACAAACATTAAGGGCATGATTGCCTGAAAATTTGTATGTTCCCAGACTCCTTTTCAGATACACATTTTCTCTATATAGCAAAGTTCACTTGAAATTACAGTTTGACTTAGCTCTTATAGCAAGATGGCAAAATACATGTAATATCTCATTTTTAGCAGCACTTTGATGGAAAGTAGTGACTGGCAAGCTGAATGAAACAAACAAGGAACTTTATCGAGATTATAGATTCAAAACTGTCACAAAAAGTTAGATTGAGCATGTACAGCAATCTAGTTACTGTGTAGGTGGGTTTTTGTCATTCCTTTGTGCAAGAATTGACCAAAACATGGTATAGTGAATTTATAATCTTACATAATATTAAAAAGTCTTTAGAAAAGCCCCTTCTTTAGGAAATGAAGAAATTCCTTCATAGGAAAAGGAGCTACTTTTAGTAGCTCTCAGGATAGGAAATGAAGGGAGTTTAAAGCAAATTATAGGAGAATTAGTAAATAATGGTGTTCTTGTCAAATTTTAGAAAAATATGATAAAGATAGGCCCTTGACATTCACTAGAGCTATGCTAGAGGTTTATATCAAAAATATATAATGACTTGTACAGCAAGAGCCCTGACTTGTCAGAACAGATGTTGGGCTGGCCTAGGCCCTAGAGAAAGGACCTGCAGGACCCCTGAGTCCAGGACTTCACCCATTAGTGCTAGATTATAAGTAGGTCTGGGTTCCAAGTCGAATAGGGTTATCAAATTTTGCAATTAAAAATATGACATGCCCGGTTAATTTGAATTTCAGATAGACTACAAATAAATTTTTGTATAGGTATGTCCCAAATATTGTCAAACTACAGAAACAGCCCAAGTGTCCCTTGATACTTGAATGGATAAAGAAGATGTGGCAGATATATGTAATGGAATATTACTCAGCCATCTAAAAGAATGAAATCTTGCCATTTGCAAGGACGTGGATGGAGCTAGAGAATATTATGCTAAGTGAAATAAGTCAGAGAAAGACAAAAACAGTATGATTTCACTCATATATGGAATTTAAGAAACAAAACAAATGATCATTGGGGGAAAAAAAGAGAGAGAGAGGCAAACCAAGAAAGAGACTCGTAACTATACAGAACAAACACAGTTATCAGAGGGGAGGTGGGGGGTGATGGAACAAATTTAAATACGTGATGGGGATGAAGGAGTGCACTTGTTGTGATGAGCATCAGGTGTTGCATGGACGTGTTGAATCACTATATTGTATGCCTGAAACTAATATTACACTGTATGCTAACTAACTGGAATTTAAATAAAAACAACAAAAAAAAGAGCAAATCCCATGGTCATTCCTCTTTAATAGTAGTTTTTAACTTTATTTACATCCATGCTCGTCTCCAATAACATATTACATGGGATCCCCAAACCTAAAAGAGTTAACATGATAAGTGCTGTGACTGAAACAGAAGGGGGGGGCGGTGAGCAGGTCTGGAGCTCCCACTGCTCTATTAGCCTCCAGGAATCTCATTCCTATTAAGTCATCCAGCACAATCTACTCCATTTGTTCTTCTAATAAAAATAAATAATTCAGTCATTTCTAGCTGTCTCCTTCAGAGAGCACTTTTGTTATAATGTCAGACTGTGGTTCCAACTTAAAAGAGTTTCAACAAAGAGAAAAAACTGGCTTGGATTCGATGTATTAGATGCAGCTAAATAGATGGTTCCGCCCTCAGGACAGATGTTGAAACAGCTAGAAAAGTCCCCTAAACAATGTTCTAGGAAGGAGGAAGAAGGAATAACCGAAGTTAACAATAGTTATTATTCATAGCAACAAAACAGACTTTCTCTTTCAATGAAGAGATTTACTGCAGAAACATTGAATGTGAAGCAATTAGTTCTTCCATGCCCTGTAGCCCAGCAAAGCAAGAAATTATGCAGACCCGGGTGAGACTAACACACAGAGGACTGAGTCTACAGAATGGCCATTCTTTGGAATGGGGGTTTGGGTAGAGGCATGTCTCTTTGGGGTGGAATTCAAGAAAAAAGGAAGGAGAAGTCATCCTCTCCTTTTACCTATTTCTGTTCACATATACTTGGTGAGAGACTTTAAACAAATAGATACTCAGCAGGTGAGACACTTTCATGTATTCATCCATTCCACAGATATTGAGTGTCTACTTGCCAGACACTGTACAAGGCACTGGGGATAAAGCAGTGAGCCAGACACTTTCCTGTTCACTTCATAGTAGCTCTCAGCCCTACCCTTAGGTCTTTGCATAAGTCTACTCCATACTGCAATCATCTGAATTGAAACACAGAACTCCAGAGTCTCTAACAAAGGACCAAGGGGACAAGGATAAAAGGGGAGAACTCATGAATGGCTATCAAATAGATTTCCTTTGTAGCACAAACTCAAATTCAGAAATATAAAGAGATTTTCCCCTTATCTAATATAGAAACATCAAAGGCTTTCAGTGTCTTCCTCGAGACTAGAAAATGAATATATTTATTATTTTTAACCTCAGATTGCCCACTCCTATTCTAGTAGAGCTTGAAAGACTCTTACGTATTCCAGCAAAGAGGAATTAATTTATCTGAGTTTCTGTAACCATAAACCTCACCATCCAAATTGTCTATGGAGCAAATTTATCCACATAACAAACTGTCAAAGAGTGCACACGTGGCATATAATCATCTCTGGACAATTTACTCTGTCTCTGTATTTTGTTTTAAACTATAGTCAACAATTTAATTCAGCAAATGCTTGTTAAGTGCCTGCTAAACACCTCTGTCTGATCAAGCTGCTAATAGACACAATCTTTCCTGATAATCAGAGCTTCCAGCACCCTCCATTTGCAGACTTGAGAAAGAAGCCACTGAACAAAATGCAGACACAGAGGAAATTTGTAGCTTACTATCCTAAATGTGTAAGTCTAAATATATGAGTCCGATTCTTGAACCCAGGGTGATGGATTGCCACAGACCTACTTAAAAAGATGTTCAGATTTCAGAGAGAGGCAGACAGGGTACATGGCCTGATTTCCCAGGTGAGTGGGTGGTGCTCTCCTGCTGTGGTCTATGAATACGCCATGGCCACCCCCAGCAGGAGGGGCAAGGGGCGATCATCCAGAACTCTGCTTCTCCAGGGAGGGTTAGGACAGTTTCTGACAGCTCCAATGCCCTGTAAAAATACCCATAGCATCCTCCATGTGTAGCTGAAAATCTTACTTCTGTTCTTCATGAACAATAAATAAGTAGTCACCAGCCCTCAGGGGAGAGTCAGATTTTTTCTTTTTAAAGATTTTTTATTTATTTATTTGAGAGAGAGAGAATGAGAGAGAGCACATGAGAGGGGGGAGGGTCAGAGGGAGAAGCAGACTCCCTGCTGAGCAGGGAGCCTGATGCGGGACTCGATCCAGGGACTCCAGGATCATGACCTGAGCTGAAGGCAGTCGCTTAACCAACTGAGCCACCCAGGCGCCCGGGAGAGTCAGATTTTACAAGAAAAAAGTACAGGAAATGGACACTATGTTGGCAATCTCATTAGAATGACAAGAATGTTTGTTCATATCTTTAAAAAAAATAGCGAGGCTAAAGCTTACGTGGAGCGTCTCTACCATCTGCAATCTTTAATTCAGTATCTGCCATAATCAGGTGTTTGTTAATACATCTCAAGGCTCCCCTGGCTTTCTCTGTGTGGACTCCAGCAGGATCAGCTATCCATCATGGTTATTGTTTAGGGGGAGCCTTAAACACTTCTCTGCTTCTAATCTCCAGCTTGTTTATTCATATAAAGGAATTCATAAATATATAAATAAATAAATTTTACTCAAATGGTGTTTTCATTTCATCCTTCTCACCCAAGCATTATCCTACATAAAATACTGAAAACTAGGACCCGAATTATGAGGACCAGGACAGTCATTGCTACCATGTAGCACCAAGTAACAGCAAACTAGAACCTGGCAAGATCTGTCTGGGTTCTCTTGAAAGTTATCACCAATTTACCTATTTCCAGGATGCCCCACCCCTAGTTTCCAAGAGCCTAGTGTTAAAATCTAGCATGTTCCCTGGACCTAATGCTCTGTCTACTTGAGCCTTGGGTCTTGCCACATATGGTCAGATTTCCCAGACAACTACATGCCACTTAATTTGAGAGTCATGGCAGCATAGATTCATGCTTAAGACCATGGGCTTTGGAGTCAAGGTGATTAGAAGCATGAATCAAACACTATGTGTAAGATCTTCAGCAAGTGATCTAATCCTCTGTGCCTCCATTTCCTTGTCAGTAAAATGAGGATAATAACAGAACCCAACCTGCTGAATTGTTGTGAGGTTTCAATGAGTCAATACATGTAAAACATCAAGAATATTACTTGCTACCTAGTTAAGTCCTCAATGTTTCCAACCTCATGAATATTTAACTCCTACTCTGCTGCCAAAAGTCAACTTGAAGAATGGGATGGGTTTAGACCTGAATCTTGTATCCCTTATCCACTTTTCTTGGCTCTTCCAATTGCCTCTCCTGAAGGTCAGTATCATTACCTAGGTTAGTGAGCCTTAAGCCTCCTTCTCAGCAGAGTTTAGGGCTTTCTTGGACAGCTGCAATTTCTCTACCAGTTTTGTTATATGGGAAAAGCAGCCTAATAGAGTTATAGCACCTTACAGCAACTACAACAGCAGAAGCCAATACCATACAATTCTTTTCAACATCACGAATAGTCTTAAATATTTGCACCTTACTTTTGTCATCTGTAGAATGGAGACAGATTTAATGAAGAGGAAAAAACCTTCTTTCCAAAATTCTTTGAGCTGAGAGAGAAAGGTTATATTTATATAGCATGATGGTGTTAATCAAGTTGAATTAAGGGATTATAGACTCAAAGAATAAAAGTCCACGAACAGCTAAGCTAATCATCAATCTTTAAAAAGAATAATGAGAGAGATTTACCCTATATGACTCTAAAAGATGCTGTTAAACCACAGAAATGAAAACAGTATGACATTGGTACAATAAGAACAGACTATGGAACTGACTAGAGAACTCAAACCAAGACCCAAGTATAAATGGGGATTTACTATGATATAAAATTGGCACAACAAAGCAATGAAAAAATAGTAGATTATTTAATAGGTGATTTGGGGAAACTATCTCATCATAAGTAAGAAAATGAAGGGCAACCCTGTTGGGACCCTTCTCACTCCTGAGAACTTTTTCTGTATCTTCACTTAATAAATTTCTATCGCTTTACTAACAAAAAAAAAAAGAAAGAAAGAAAGAAAAGAAAAGAAAATGAAAGTGCATTCCATATGAATTAAGACCTAGATGTGAAATGTTATAAAGTTAATAGAAAGTAATACAGGATGATAATTATGTGAACTTAAGATGAAAGTTTACTTCATTATGAGGAAGAATGATCAATTTGATTATATCAGAGGATTTCTATTGGATGAAGGACATCATGAAAGAAACTGAAAAAAGGAAAGGAATATTGACAATGACTAAAACAAACAAAAAATTATTTAGAATACGGAAGGGGCTTCTGAAAACCAACCAAGAAAAAAAAGACAATTCCAAGACTTTTAAGATGTAAGGTGTAAGAATACACAATTCACACAAGAAATTTAAAATCTAACAAGCATAAATGAGATACCTAAACTCAGTGGTAATCAGGAAAATGTAAATTAGAACAAAAGGGCAATATATATTTACACCTATACCCTAGCAAAAATTAGAGAACAATACATTAGAGAACAATATAAAAGAATAAAGAATGCAGAAACAAACAAATAAAAGAATGTGGGAATACACTAAACTTCTTTCTCTACAAGAGGGAATATCTGCAAGGTGCAACCATTTCAGAGACCCATCTACCTGGAAAATTAAGTATATGCTTAAGCAATTTCTACTCCCAGAGATATCCATAAGGGAACATGTTCAAGGCTGTTCCTGGCAGCACTGTTTGAGAAGGGTGTTGAAGGACATTGGGGTATCCATTGGTGGAAAAGTAGGTAGGTAAAAAATAGTGGGTGGTCACCATGGAGCTGCACTGTCCAAAACAGGAACCACTGGCCACATGTGGCTATTTAAATTTAATTTTAAATCAAGTAAAATTAAATAAAATTAAAATTTCAGTTTTTTAGTCACACTAGCCATATTACTCATGATAGTAGTGGTTATAAAGTGCTCAGTAGCCATATGTAGCCTGTGGCTCCTACTTTGGATAATACAGATATAAAATATCTCCATCATGGAGTAGTTAGAAGAAATGGATTAAATGTTCATACAGTAACATAGATGGTCCTTAAAAACATAGCATCTAGTGAAAATAATTTGCAACAAAATTAGGTAAAGTACATAACAGCATTACATGAATTAAAAATGTACACAGAAAATAATAATACACTTTAACCCAGTTAAATCATTTAAATAAAAAGATATGCCAAATTAATGGTTTCAAGAGGTTGGAGTCGAGTATAGAGACAAAAGGAAAAAAATAAATCCATACATACAGATTTTCAAGCTGAGAGGAGTTTCAAACTATGGAGTACCTGCCCTCATTGTATTTGTCCTTTGGAAAAGATCGCAATATGAATAAGACATGACTCCTAAAACCAAGGCATACATAGTTCATTTGGGACATGAGTCAAATAACCAAAGAAAAATAATACAAAAGTCAAAAAAAATTTGATAAGCATCCAACAAAAAGAGAGTTATAGGAATTCCAAGGTGAGAGAGACCAGGAATGATTTGGGGAAGAAGGGATACTCTATGTTGGTCTTGAAGATGGTGGAAGGAAATGAGGAATTGGACCAAGAGCATTCTAGTCAGACAAGACAGCTTGCACAAAGGAATGGTAGGAAAAAGCCACAAATAGTTCTCTCTTTCAGGTGAGGTACAAAAAATGGAAAAGGAAACTAAAGCAAGAAGAGCTGGTAGTGGCATATAGATAGATACTGGGTGACCATATTGCCCAATTCACCTGGGAATGTCCTGGTTCATGTGTGCAGGCCCAGAACAATTATTAATAGACCCTTTTCACTCTCAAAGTGTCCCAGTTTGGGCAAGAAAACATATGACTTTCCTACTGATAGAGAGAAACAGGCTGATAAAATAGTTTAGCGGAGGGCTTCCTGGTTCCATATTGATTGGATACATTATATATTTGAACCAAGCACTGCTCTGATGCTATAATTATAAGGATTGGAACAAAATTAAAGTGTGCACTTTTGGATATACCATTTTTCTGTAATCTTTAGAAATGATAAGCTGGTCCATGGGAAAAATAATTTAAATGAAAAATTGTAAATGTGCCTCAAGACAATTGCCTGATTCTGAAACACCTCATCAACATCTCTATTACGAAGAATTAGGCTCTAATAATGCTGACTGGAATTCTCACCTAATAGTATGAGGTTGGGAGAAGCTAACACCAAAGTCACTCCAGCTGGAGCAAACCTAATGGCAGGTGATATCAAATTAAAACTACCACACGTATCCTGTTCCATATTTGTAAGAACATGAGGAGAAAAATGCAATTAGGAAAACTCAATTACAATCAGAATGTGTTTAACATTTTGATTACTAAAAATAAGTTGCTAAAAGCACAATTACCTCAATTTTGGTTAAGAGGTCTTGCAGTTCTCCTGATTCATTCATTGACAAAATTTTCTCAGCACCCTATTAACAAGAAAGGGTTGGGGGGGAGAAAATCCATTTTGTTAGTATTGGAGGAAACAAAGTTCTAGCCAGGAGAGAGCTTAACCCACAAGATATGAACACCATTCTTCCCTTAAGATCTAAGTAAACTTGCAACCAGGAGGCCAAAGAGGGGAGGAAATTTCTTTTTCCCTTCACATATTCTCCCATTTAGTAAGGCTTATTGGGAGCAGAAGAAGACTGCCAGCAGGAGGTGAGAGCTGGGAAGCCCACAACTGTCAGATTACATCCAGATATGGAAGGTTCCAGCACCCCGCCTCGGAGTTGTTCAGTTCTGCCATCTGGAAAAGGAGACCATTGAGCAAATTCCCAGCCGGGGCTGTCTCCACCCTATTCCCAGCAGTGCTGACATGACCCTTCTTACAGTCATGGATGTAAAGATAGCAGCAGCTAATAGCAATAATGAAATTAATAACCACTGACACAAATTAAGCATGCATTATGAACCAGGCAGCCAACATCATCTGATTAGAAGTGGTAGACTCTATTAATAGCACAAAGTGAGCCTCAGTGAGATTAAGCAACAATTCCAAGGCCACGCAGAAAGCAAGCAGAATGGGAATTTGAACACAAGAAGGGAACTCACCCCACATGGAAGGAATCGTGCCATCTGGAACTCCAGAAAGGATTCAGAGCAGGAGAAATCTGAATGCAACCCTGAGCCAATCCCAAACTTGACCATGAAACCGAGAACAGGGGCAATGTTCACACTTTCCAGCAAACTCAGTGTTTCTTCCAACTACCGCGTTCTCCTTTCCTGCCCAGCCTCTTACATTCTCCTACTCGATTTCCCAAAGTAGAGGCATACAGAAGGAAGGAAATTATTTCTGATCAAAGGCAGAGACCATAACAGTTGCTGGCACAGAAGAGGTGTTGAATCAACTTTTGATTAATCAACAAGACGGGGAGAAATAGCATCACACAGTAAATGCTTCTTGGATTCCTCTGCGCACTGGGCAGGGTGGAAAACTCAAAGACTCACTTAAAAAAATTTAAAAGGTCTTTGTACTTAAGAAGGTTACAATAGATTTTTATGCAAACACCCAACAAAGTAAGCCACAATGTAGAATGGAAAGGGAAAGTGTCAAGTGGGTGGTGCAGAGAAGGACAGCGAGGAAATCCTAATATGGGTGGGAAGGATCTGCTTATTGAGGGCAGAGAAGGCTTTCTGAGGTTAGTGGCATTTGATCTGGACTCTGAAGCTTAAGGGAGGTTTCTAAGACAGCGTAGGCAATTTTCAAACAGGTATAGAGGAGCCTTTAGTTCTGGATTTTATTTCAGTTTATCTTATAAAACTCATGTCATCTTAATCACCATCAGAAATGTCAACTTGATATATTAAAAAGCACTATGAATGAAGATGCAGGGTTCCAAAGGATATATGTAGCTCTACAGGGCAGGTTATATTCTTTTACTTGGGGGTGGCTTGGCCAGGAGTACAAAGAGACACACCTACAGTGGGAACCAAGGTAACAAAAGCAGCAGAGAAAACATGAAATTCTAAATCGTAGCCATAACTGGTAATATTCTACTTTTGCTGCATTCTATTTCTTTTAAGAGTCAGCTATGTGCTAAAATGGGAAAAGCTCCTGGGGAATCTCGTCCATGAGCGAAAGCAGTGAGGAGAATATATGACTCATTTTTCCTCAATGAAAGCACATGCACCATAATGACCCCAAACAAAATGAATATCCCAGAGAAGCTATCACACATCTGCTTCCCAGCACTTTTCTTATCTCAGCTGTCAATGAGCCTTAGTCAGTTGTTTAAAATACAATGAATAGGCCAGGAAAGGACTTCTCATTACCTACCAATACATGCAATTTGCCCTGCCTCAGCCAAGTAATTCCAGCACCATCAATAGTGCAAGAGCAGGTTTTGTGTTTCAACAGAAACACAGGCTTTGCTCACATTAAGCAATATACCTAAATGCATGGTAGTCACCTGCTCTTCAAGACACACCTGGGGTCTGGTGCATAGGTGGTGGGAAAAATTCTGCTCTGTACCGGAGTCCTGGGAGCTGAGTACTCGGTGCTCTCTCAACGGCTACTACTCAGTATAGCCTCCACCCACAAGTCCACCTGGCCGGCCCTCAGATCATTTCCTCAGAATGAGCCCTCTGCTCTTTTGCCAACTACTGAGCAGAAACAGTAGTCAAAGTCCCCCGCCTCCCCACTGGGTCCCGCGTCCCCAGCCTCCACCTGACCCTGTCCTTGCCGAACCTAAGTGCAAGCATGTAAGTCTACCATTCAGTTCCACGCAAGTAGAAATTAATCTTTCTCTTCCTTGGCATAGTTTTCCAAGACTTCCAGGATACCTATGGAAATATTTCTAATGTATTTTTCAGTGATTCAGGATTTTTTTCTGAAAATTAATACAATCCTGAAATTAATGATAATAGGAATGGGCGGGCTGCTTTATAGACACTGGCTCTTTTAATCATCAGGGCAAAGTAAGCGTTATTATCTCATTTTTTTAAATAAAGAAAATAAAGTTTGAAGAAAATAAGGAACATGCCCCGCACCTTTTAGTTCATCAACACAAAGCCTAGCCAGATCTTGAATTCAGGTCACACTGCCTCTAAAACCTGCACTCTTTCCATGATGCCATGCATGCTGTCTGCTCATTGATACAATTTATTAGTGAAAAAAATGCTACAGATAAATCCTAGTCTGCGGAACATGACCGTGTATGATTAGGATTCCCTGTTGACAAGGTGCCCAAGAAAGTCAAGTGAGTACAAGCTTTCACTGCAAGGACTCTAAACAATTCATTTGAATGTGCCAGAGAAGCTAAGGAACATCCCAGTTTCTTTCTTAAGTCAGTGTCATGCCTTATTTGGTTATTTCAAATACACTGCATATTCCAGGAAAAGACTTACTTCATTATCAACTTCAATACATGAAATTAGCTCTACTCTCAAATTCTTCCCACCTTAAAATTCTGAGCAAGCTTCTCAGATGAAGATAAGACACTCTACATAATCGTTCCTCATATAAATCACCAAAAAGAGACTCACACCTTCAAGGAACAAGAACAAGTTGAGAAAAGTTATCAGCCCCTTGCTGATTAGGACTGCCAGACGCTTACCCATCATTTTTGATCCATGAATGTGCAAAAACGTGCCACCATACTCATTCATCCTTATGTTCATTCACCTATTTCCACATTCAACACAGTTTGGACCCCCATGATGGGTTAGGCACTGTGCTAAGTGTTAGAGATATAAACAATAAACAAACAAACAAAAAGGCTCCCTGTACTGAGGGAGGTAAAATCTTTTGGAGGAGACAGATGTTAAACAAAAGATCACACAAATAAATGTAAATTTATCACTGTCATAAATACCACAAAAGAGATGTTTGTACAAGATGTTGTAAAAGTATATATAGTATGGTGTAATTAACCTAATCAACAAGATTAGGGAAAACTCTGTAAAGTAATGACTAAGCTGTTATCTTTATGAAAACGAGTAGGTAACTGAGCACATAGATAGAATGAAAGGAAGGAAATTAATTAGGGAAATAAGACTACCAAATATCATATGTACACAACTTTTTATGGTCACCATTTCCTTTGATCCAAAATGAGAAAAATTATGTTCAATGAAACTTCCTATCAGATTCTGCATAGTATTTTGGATTGGTGCCCTGGAAGAAACATAGGGAAGATACCAGGCCACAGTGTGAGCAGTCTATTTTACCAATAAGCTGAGGAGAACATAAAGTTGGTATAAGCCAGCTTAGATTCATCATACTCTTCCAGATCTCTGTGAAGAGTTGCAGGTCAAGGGTTTCCAAACATCATCACTGAAAACCAAAATAAACAAATACAAACACGTAAGTACTTTTTTCTAAAGAATTACTTAAAGTCACTCATATAGATTTTAGCTGTCTCCAGGCTGATGGATCTCCATGCTGATATCCAGGCTCTGCGAGTCCACATTGAACACCCACATTTGGAAACCACTGACCTGAAATTTCTGAGAGGTCCAGAAGAACTAAAAAAAAAGTTCTCATTAACCAAAACCAAACACAACTTTTAATGTATATATACATATAAGCATATTGTGTGTTATACATATATATTACATATTATTTTGTTTTAATTTTTATTGACATTCATTCACATACCACTTCATCTTACTAAGAAAGTTGCTCACAATACAAGATCCATACAATGATATAATAAAATAAAATTTGAATAAAAATTCAGGACATAAGAAATGTCCTAAATACATTTCAAAATGATAGCTAGGATTGAGCCTTAAATTTAACTCTAAGCCAGCTCCTCAGTTGAGACAACGTTTTTCTTAGCATGGTCGTCAAACAACGCAATGCCTTACCATAATACTTTAGACGATCTGGCTACTATAATAAATAATACCCCTGCTTTTTCATCAACCATAAAAATATAGTCTCCAAATAAATACCAGCACAGAAGTAGCTCTTGACTCAAGTTTTCATCCTTCCTGGCTTCAAACAGGCTCCTTTTGCCTCTCGCTTAACTACCTCCCTGCCATATATTTTTTTTCTATTTTATCAGTAAACTGCTTGCTGAGTATCTTCTAGTGACTGGGATGAAACCCAAACTCCTCAGCATGGTCGACAAAAACCTCCACAATCTGGTGGGACCAGCCCTTCCAGCCCTGTCCTTTAATACCACGTACTCCCGACACTCTGAATCTCTCTCCTTCTCCTGGACCTACCAGGTCCTTCTGTGAGATAATGTGCCATTGCCCATGATCTGTACCTTTGCCCAAAGTTTCTTCTATCCTTCCCACCCTCTCCTGGAAAACTTCTCGACGTCCTTCCAAACCCAAACAAAATGTTACCTTACTGATGAAGCTTCTTTGATTTTCCCAGACAAAAATCAGTATTCCTTCCTCTGGGCTCTCAGACCACATTATGCCCCACTGCACAGCAAGCCCAACAGTGATTACAGGGGTTACGACTTCTTCACAGACCCAGTGCTTTGTGTGGTGCACCAGAGACACTCAATAAGTATTTGCCATATTAATGTCTTCAGCCGTTTTGTAGTAAATAGTAGTAAATACAGCATTAATTTCCAAATGGCTGTTTCTTATGATGAAGGCTGATTTAAAAAGGACAGATAAGCAAAGGCATAGATCAAAATGCACCTTGGTGGAGGTAAATCTGCAAGCTGATTCGATTTGATGATAGAATGCCAGAGACCTAGAGGAGTGAGAGGAACGAACACGGTGTAAATGCTTTCTCCTAACCATCGCTTCTTTCAGCAGGACACTTGATGGGAAGTGAAGAGAAAACCACTGCAGGCCACACTCTGATGAAGACGAGGAGGCTAGGACTCTCTAGTGTCAGTTGCTAAAGGATTTTTCTGCTGTGTAATCAGGAGAGCAGATGGCAGGGTTGGCATTCAAGGAGCTCAACCAGTACCTAGCACGGTGACTGCCAAAGGATGGGCTCAATAAATGGTTGTTTCTGGGGCTGCCATGCCCACCAGAACAGGAGGTTACATCAACCCTGGAGACAGGCCACCTGAGCCCTGCTGACAAAGGCAGAATTTACTTTAGGAATCAACTCTGGATCATCTCCAGTACATGAACAAACTCCATTGAGACCCTGGAGTTCTACACCAAACACTTAGGCCTGGAAAATGTTCAAAGCAGGTGTAGCGATATCCCTCCAGTGTCTTAAAAAACACAGTAAAACCTCCATAGAGAATCTCATTCTAAAGAGCATGGTTTTCCTGTGTCCCTGGCAGGAAGAATAAAATGCAAAATTGACTATAAACTAGTTGACTTGTTTTGTGTAATTATATGATACTGACTTTGGGGTTTTAAAAAATGCCTGCCAAAGACAGTGATTTAGGTTTTGGGTAATTAATGCCCAGCCACTTATTTTCAGTGTAGCTATAAAGAACAATTTCTCATGGAGGCCAATCTTGATCTTTTTATAATAAAGCCATATCACCTAAGTAGATGATCATGGGGATATATTATTCTCTTTTCTATGCAGAAGGCCATCTCTCTTGTTCCTTTATTTATTTGTTCTTATTCCTTTAAAATTAATATAAAATCATATAAAAGTGACATCAAGTCACTAGGTTAAAAAAAAAAAAAGATAGTATTAGGGGCTGAGCTAGAAGCCAGAAGATTGTTTTATTTAATAGACTTAAGACTATTACCTACTGTGTCACAAAATTCTCTGCATAAACTGATTTTTAGAATGCAGTGATTAAGTTCACCAAAGTTTTTTTTAATTCAGATATAATTGATATATAACATTTTACTAGTTTAAGGTATACAACATAATGATTCAATATTTGTATATGTTGCAACATGAACACCACAATAAGTCTGATTAACGTCCATAACAGCACATAGTTATGCATTTTTTTCTAGCAATGAGAACTTTTAAGATCTACTCTTAGAAGCTTTCACATACACAATGCAGTATTGTAGGCTATAGTTACCATGCTGCACATGACATCCCCAGTATTTATTTATTTTATAACTGGAAGTTTGTACCTGTTGGCCCCTTTCCCCTATTTTGTCTCCCTGTCCCACACCCACCTTTGGGCAACCACCAATCTGTTCTTTGTACCTACGAATTCGTTGGGTTTTTTTTTTTTTCTTTAGATTCCACAAATAAGTAAGGTCATACAGTATTTGCCTTTGTCTGTCTGACTTACTTCACTTACTAGCATGATGCCCTCAACTCCATCCATGTTGTCAAAAATGACAGGATTTCAATCTTTCTTATGGCTGAATTATATATATATAATATATATGCATATCACAATTTCTTTATGCATTCATCCACTGATGAACAGTGAGGTTGTTTCCATGTCTTGGCTATTGAAAACATCGCTGCAGTGAACCCATGCATATACCTTTTTGAGTTAGTGCTTTTGTTTTCTTTAGATAAATACCCAGAAGTGAAATTGCTGGATCATATGGTAGTTCTAGTTGTAATTTTGTGAGAAACCTCCATTGTATCTTCTACTGTAGCTGAGCCAATTGACTTTCCCTCCAACAGTGCACAAGGGTTCCCTTGTATCTACATCCTCGCTAACACTTGTTTTTTCTCGTCTTTTTGATTATAGCCATTCTAACAGGTGTGAAGTGATATCTCACTGTGGTTTATATTTGCATTTTCCTGATAATTAGTAATGTTGAGCATCTTTTCATGGGCCTGTTAAACATCTATATGTCTTCTTTGGAAAAAAGATCATCTGCCCATTTTTTAATTGGATTGCTTATCTTTTTGCTATCTAGTTGTACGTGTTCTTTATATTTTTGGGTACTAATCCTTTATCAGATATATGATTTGCAAATATTTTCTCTCATTTGGTAGGTTGCCTTTTCATTTGGTGATGGTTTCCTTTGCTGTGCAGAAGCTTTTTGTTTTGATGTAGTCCCACTTGTACATTTTTACAACCAAAGGTTTTCTGACTAAGACTCCAGATTCAATCCTGGTGCCCCCACTTACAAATTAATTAAACTTAGACAAATAAGGTAAACTCTTTAAGATTCAGTTTCATTTGTAAATTGGCTATAATTATGTTTATAGTGTTGTTGTAAAGAATACACAAGATAATATGTAAGTCTAGGACACTGTATGACACATAATAGGAATTCAATAAATGGTGGTTTATTATTATTATTATTATTATTGAACTCTTTGAGAAAATTTGTAATTTAGGATTAATTCTGAGTGCACAAAATTTGATCTGCAAACATTTCCTATCTAGAGTCAATAAATAATAAAAGAAAAGTGGAGATAACAGGAGTATGACATTGCTTTTGGATGATGCCACCAAAAGTAAAGAGAACACAATAAAAAAAAAAAAGGAGGTGGAGTGTCAGACAAACTGGGATGAAAGTGGCTTATTAAAAAAGGTGCATGTGATGTGATGAGCACTGGGTGTTATACATAACTGATGAATTGTTGAACATTACCTCTGCAACTAATGATGTACTATATGTTGGCTAATTGAATTTAAATTGAAAAAAAGAAAAGAAAATGTGATATGAAATTTGAAGACTCTCTAGCTAAGTTGTAGAATTGTTAATGTGTTCTTCATTATGAGAGATTTAACTAGCTTTCAGCTAGGGCTCTCTGGAAAGTCAGAAACTAAGGACAGTTAGTGAAAAATATTACTGAAAAAAACCAAGTTGATTATTTTTCTTGGATAATATGGATATTTAATTGCTCAGCAGGAAAAATATATGAGGAAGATTCACATGGTGAGGGGAATTGAGAGATATAATTAGTTGATCAAAATGTCAGTTATAATTTCATTAATAGGAGGGAGCTCCTACTTAAATAGGCCTAAATCCCAGATGGGATCCAAGGATGTTTAGACATGGACAGGTGACTGAAGAATCATCATTGAAGCTTATGCATTCAATAAAAATTACTCTATCTTTCTTATTATGAGCTTAGTGAAATTATCATCCCTACCTAGTTGCTACCTAGAAAGACTTTTCTGCAGTGTTCTGAAGTTCAGGGTCATGAAATGAAACAGATGTCCCATTTTTATAAGGTACTATAATGCTAAAGAGTCATGAGTTGTCTCATAATCGTTCTTTTTAAACTCATGAGAATAACCCAATGCATCTTTAAACTTGGATGCCCAGAGTTTAATTGAGGAGCATCTAATGAAAGGAGAATCTACAGAAGTGTGGACAACATTAAGCAAACACTTCACTTGGTGAAACACCGGGGGTGGGCAACAATGAAGTTGTAACTACTCCTAAGTCTAGCAATCTTGAGGAAGGTATTATATGACAGAGCCTAACAAAAGAGGTAGCCATGGGAAGGGGGCTGAGAGGAACTCAGCAACTGCCCGAATTGCACCTAAGCTTGAAGGGAACAGAGAACATAAATAGCCTCTCTATCCAGCCTCACTCAGATTTCCCCCTTAGCCTCCCTCTGAAGTCAGAAGGCAAACGATTCTGCGTCTGTCAAGTTTACCTTTCTTTGGCTCAGAACAGGCCAGTGAAGGGGAAAGAATGGATCTGGAAGGGAAAACAGAAAGTAACCAGCCCACCAGCCATGAATCACATGATTCCTTTCATTCTAATGGAGTCAGTCACTGTTTGAGTCCATTTATTATGTGTCTTCAGAACAAGAGGATCAGAATATGAGAATCTTTCTGTAAGCCTAGGGTGAAAGGAAGTGAATCGAGTGGGTAACAAGGTATGTTGGAAAGGCTGAACGGCTGGAGTTAAAACTGTGCGTTCGGCCACATATTAAATCCTGTCCCTGCTACTTATTTGGGTGTGCAGCTTGGGCAAGGACTTAAGCCCTCAAAACCTCAGTTTTCTCAGCTATAAAATGAAGAGAAAAATATCACTATCGGGTAGAGTTGTAAGAAATAAATGAGATAAGGCATGTGACGTGCTTAACATAGTACTAGGCAGGCACACATAGAGCCTTAGTAATGAGAATCATATTTGTTTATTTTTGTTGTTTTCAGCAGACTAGTAGAAGTAATGGATTTTCCACTGAGCCTAATTCCAAAGATCTATTTTGAAAGCCTCACTGTCAACTGTTTTCTTTTTTAAATCAACTGCAGTGACCTCCTTATTGTGGAACTATCCTCCTCCTCTTATTGGTGAGGAGAGAATATTAATTACCCCCACTCCACTGTCACTATCCATTCTCCTTTTTAGTCAGAGAATCCTTTGAAATTTATTTATGCACAGCTTATAGAGAAAGACTGTTTTCCCCAGCCTCCTGGGTAGTTAGATGTAGCCATGGGACTGAGACCTTTCCAGTGAGATGTGAGCAGAAGTGATGCGTACAGCTTCCAGGCCAGACTCTTAAAAGCAAACAGATCAGGGGCGCCTGAGTGGCTCAGTCATTAAGCGTCTGCCTTTGGCTCAGGTCATGATCCCAGGGTCCTGGGATCGAGCCCCGTATCGGGCTCCCTGCTCTGCGGGAAGCCTGCTTCTCCCTCTGCCCCTCCCCCTGCTTGTGTTCCCTCTCTCGCTGTGTCTCTCTGTCAAATAAATAAAATCTTTAAAAAAAAAAAAAAGCAAACAGATCATCCTATACTTATTCTTTTTACCTTTTGACAAGCCTGAAAAAATGTAATGGAGGTGAGCCATTTTTAAACAGGAAGTGAGGACTCACCCTGGAGGGAGGTGCAGTGAGATAAAAATCTCTCATGGAGCAGAGACAATCTATACCTTTGGACCCTGCCAGCTCAGACTTACTTGAGAGGCAAATAAATATCTACCTTGTTTGAACCAATAACCTATGAGTTGTACAAATGGCGGATAAACACATAGATACATAGATATAGATATACATACATATGGATGGATGGCTAGGCAGACGGATGGACAGACAGACAGATTTACGTAGGGATATAGAGACAGAGACAGAGACAGATAGAGATAGGATGAGGATGATTTTATAGAAGTGAGTTGGAGGCCAGCATAAACTCCTGGGTACTGTCCAAAATTTAAGAATTTTTTTCAGCCATAAGATTTAGGAAAAGAAGTAAAACAGGATAGCAATAATAGCCTTGTCCAGAGAGATATCTTATATATATTTTTAGACTCTTTACCCTTTCTTTTAGGAACTCTCCCTGCCAGAAATTTCTTCTCTTTGGAGAAGAACACCGAGGAACTAATTGTGTAGGCAGGTCAGGAAGGATGAATAAAACTCAGGTCTCTAAATCTGGACTAAGAACAAAGCCCGGTACTCCTTTGTCATTTCCCCTTGTCTTGGCCTTTGTGGCCTCCAAAGAAAGCAAGCTTGGGATTTTCTCAAAGTTATAAGGCTCCCGTGATTCATCTCTTGAGAAACTTGGTTATTGCAGGGGTAGGACAATGCCAGGAGCACAGTTCTTAAGGAGTGGGGGAGGGAGGGGTTTGAGCAATGGCCCTAAGTGAAGCCTCTAGTAGTCTATTGAGCACCTCCCATTGACCATGTGCTCTACAAGCATTACCCAATTTAATCTTTACTGTATCCCTGCAAAACATTTTTTAAAATCCTAAGTTTTAAAATAGGGAAACTGAGACTCAAAGAGATTAGGAAAGTATTAAGTGTCACAGGAGTACTTGTTCAAGATTGTCACACAGCTAACAGTTGTCAGGGTCAAGGTTCACATCTAGATCTACCGGGCTCCGAAGTCTATGTTTTTCTTCACTGAACTTCACCTTTTCCCATATATATACACATACCTCTAAGGGATGCTATGAGAATAAAGCATGATACTAACATGTTAAGCCACAGTTTAATATAGAACATAGCAAGCGCTCAATAAATAATGCCCATTCCTACTACTATTCCTATAACCTTTATTATTATCCTCACACACCATAATATTAATAAATTACAAATTTTGCCTAATGTTCAGTGATGGTAGATGATATAGAACATAGTTTTTAGATCTTGTCATTTCTTAGGTCCCCTAGACCATTTCAGCATTTCATTTATGCCTTCAGGGAAGGCAAACTTCTGCTATAAGGTTCTGACCTGTGTATCTCCTATTAGCCTTCCTGAAGCAAAGAAGTAAATGGGTGGAAATAGAGGCCATCTGTCAAAGGAAAGGTCTGTTTTGGAGCATCCAGAGGGTAAATATGTAGTGTTCTTCTTTAGAAGATGGGCTAATGCAAAAGCCATCCATGAAATGACCATTTACCTTACCAACCATTTAATAAGGCAAAGCACGGTCATAGGTACAAAATAATATGCTAATACTAAAAAGATGAAATAATCTAAGAGAAAGGAAAGCATACCTGAAGCAGTAAAAAGTAAAATAAAAAAGTAGATTCCAAGAATAAAAAGAAATAATATAATCAATGAAAACTAGATAAAATGAAGCAAATAAAAACTAGGAAATAGATATTAGTGAAATAAAATATTATAACCAAAGCCACTGCAGACTAAGAAAATTAAGATAAAGAGAGCCCCAGAAACATTTTAAAAATAAAACAAAATGGGGGGAAAAAAAAACATTAGAAAGTAGAAAATTAACCAGTTACGGTATTATGAGGTATGAGAATAAAAGCCAAAGAGTTTTATTAGCATGCATAGAAGAGGTGGCCTCCAAGGCCTGGAGCATAAACCCTCACATGGAAACTACCCAGGCTTTCAAAGCCAAAGCACCAAGTCACTAAACTATAAAAGGTACCACCAAGCAGCCAGTTCCTCCCCTCAGCATCCTAGCCATCAATCTTGACTCCACTTTTCATCACCTCACGTCCACCCCAATCAGGAAATCCTGTTGATTCACCTGCAATGTTCAGTTGGAATCCACCCATTTTTCATCACCTCTACGGCTGATATCCTACTCCAAGGGTTGGCCCTTTCCTTGCTTTTATTCTTGCATGCACCCACTTCTCCGCTCCATGGAGGCCAGAATAATATTCTATAAAGTCAGAAGGGTCACTTCACTTGCCATTCTCCTGATTAAAAGCATTGAACACCTCTGCCTTCCGTTTATATCAGAAGCCAGATCTCATACCGTGACCTATAGGATCCTGTGTAGATGGCCCCAGCTCTCTGACCTACCTCAGTTTCACCTCGGTCTCAAGCTCACAGACTTCCCACTGGGCTTTCTTCCTATGTTCTTTTAGCTCCTAGAACAGGCCAACTTTTTCTCGTCTTAGAGTATTGGCCTATGCTCCAGGGCACACAGTCTCTACCATCAGAATGCATAACTCCCAGGATCTCTTTATGATGGCCTCATTGTAATGCTCCAAGTCTTAGCCTCAAGTCCCAGATCCTTAGACAGACCTTCTCCGATCACCCAAATTAATTAAACTCTTTTTCTAATTATTACCGATCCCAGATCCTATTAACTTCCTAGAAGTTTACAATCGGTAATTTAGTACATACTTATTTACCTGCTCATCTCCCCCAGTAGAATGTAAGCTCCATTGGAGCAGAGACAACAGCTATGTAAGTCAACACTGTGTGTAGCTGGCACCTGGTGTAGGACTGGACTCCTATTAGTTTCTCATAAATATTTGCTGAATGAAACACCATACTGTGGGTGGGCTTCCTTTCCAAAGCTTTGGACTCCCTAGTGGGTAAGAATCCTCAAGATTCAGAACCAAAGGACAGAAAGCAGGATGCTTGGTCTCCATGCCCTTCACCCACATCTGGCCTCCCACTTGCCCATGAGTACTGCCTACCTTAGATATTAGTGTTAGGACAACTGGGCACAACAAGATTGAATTCTGTGGCCCGTCTCCTTGATTGGTATAGTTTGCAATCTGGTCACAGTCTCCCTTCCTGCAGTGGCTCTTTGTTCTTGAACAAAATAAGGTTGAATGACATGGCATTGCCTTCATTGCCAAAAATGATCAAACATCAGCAATTTCTTATTGTTCAACTTAATACATACACACCAGTCCACAAAAAAGGGAGCATAGAATTAATGCTAAAGAACGTGCTACAAATAATAAAATGTATCCAACCAGTCTCTCAAAGGCTACTGTGACATATGGGCATATTTTTTATGTGTATATATGTATTTTTTTATTTAAATTCAATTAGCCAACATATAGTACATCATTAGTTTCAGACATAGAATTCAGTAATTCATCAGTTGCATATATATGGGCATATTTTTAAATAAAAGATGCCGGCAAACACTCAGAAACTAAATTCTGGTTCAATACCGGTTTTGTCTATATCAGACCGTGAGTATCAGTACCTTTTTCTATGAGACTGAAATAAACTATCATCTCTTTACCCCTGACATTTCTGGTCAGGATAAAAAAGCAGGAAAAAATCATAGCACTGGTTCATCCAGCCCAGCATTCAGGAACAAATCAGCTAAAATATAAGACAGATATCCCACACATGCCCAACAGTGACCAGCAAGGCGTTTGGAAGCCCCCAGTAAGGTACATACACTGCTAAGGACTTATATTTTGAAGAGTATGAATACATAGATTTCTCCTCCAGAAGAACTCCATATACTTCCAGATACCACTCCTCATAGTGCAGAATAAATGTCACTGACTCTTGAATTCAGTGCTTTACATCAGAAATTTTCCAAGAGTCTAAGAATTGCGAGAGCAAGCAGGACCCTTTGCAAAGTCTAGCATCAAACCCCATGCCAAGCCATCACCCACGGAGGTGGGATGGGCCTTAGTGAATTCAAAACCCAGGCGATTCAAAAACTAACTAAACAAATTAGACAACCATTTTTTTTTATGTGCCAATAAAACTTTATTTGCAAAAACAGTCAGTGCGCCAGATTCAGCCCATGGGCCTTAGTTTGCCGACCCCCACACTAGAATCTAAAGAAGACAGAAGCCGTCAAAACTGGCTTCACAGCAGACAACCATTTTTAAGGCAGGCAAAGAAATGAAGCAGCGACTCACTGAAAACATATTTTACGAAAACACAGCTCATTGAAGATCAAGGGAAGCAAATCTGGTAGTTGTACTAAGGCATCCAATAATCTCTGACAAAGAGGTAAGAGTTGAATTGAAGAAGGAAGAAAGTGCCTGTAGCTACACATAGTATCCCTAGTGTATAGCCGAAAAAATTATGAATTGGTAACATAGTTAGCCTCCTCCCACCCTGTGTTTTGATAATAACACAACCACTGCAGGCTTATATATCACCACAGGTAACAAAGGGGATATTAAGGTGAAATTAAACTCCAGCAAACATCTGATATGGAATGTAGTGGGCGTGTCTGCTTACTGATGCTTACAAACTAGAGAGTCCACCAAATGCTTTCCTGAGCTCTTAGTGAATTAAAACTGGTTTGGTTTTTTTTTTAATTCAGTGAATGGCAAACTTTATATGAGTTTTAAAAAATTCTCATTGTCCCCCCAAGCAAGATACCTTTAAGGGAAAAGTTGTTTCAAGGATATGCCTTGTTGGGGGGTAGCTTGGGGGAAAAGGTGGGTCTGAGGATGGAAGGAATATAGAGAAGCCAAGAGGCAGCAAAGGAGGATGGCCTCGCCGCTCTGTAGGAGACAAGAAAGATTGTTTTTGCTTTCAGAGAAGGAGGACAGAGAGACCGGCAGGATGGGGAGCGGGCAGGCAGGACAGTGATAAATGGAGCCATCTAAGGCTTTGTGGTGAAGAACCTGAAGGGCCCCCCAGCCAAAACAACTTTAAAGAAGCTCATGTTTAATTGGAAGCTGTCTCTGTCGAAGCCTGTTTCTTTAGTGCAAAGCAAGTCTTGAGTAAATTCTGCTCTGAGTCCTGAGTAAATTCTGCTCCTGCTTGCTTTGGAGGTATCATGTGCAGAGAAACCAGAAGAGGGCCAAATTTCACGTCAATTTCACCATGGCCCAGGAGAGAAATTGCACAAAGAAGAAATAGGTCTGTGGCAGAAGGGATCTTAAGAATGCTGATCACCATGGGACCACCTGGGTGGCTCAGTCGGTTAAGCGGCTGCTTTCGGCTCAGGTCATGATCCCAGGGTCCTGGGATCGAGTCCCACATCGGGCTCCTTGCTCAGCAGGGAACCTGCTTCTCCCTCTCTCTCCCTCTCCTTGTGTCTCTCTGTCAAATAAATAAAATCTTAAAAAAAAAAAAAAAAAAAGAACGCTGATCATCCTACCCTCATTTCCCCTTCAGCCTCAAGAATTCATGAAGGTCTTGGTGAGGATTTTGGACATGCATTGGGAATGCAGTTCTGCAGCTAAACTGAATGTCACCCATATCCTCGGGGGTCAGGAGTCCCAGGCGTCATTTGCGTTTTGCTTCTGTGAAGCCATTTGTTCCTAAATTGTCTGTGTTCATTTGAAAATACTTTTTGATGTCCCAGAAGGACCAAATGTCAAATCAACAACACAACTTGCATTTCGTGGTCAAGAAAGCCAAATCTATTTGTTAATCAGTTTTTTGAAGTACATTCTCAAAATTTACCTGTGACAGACAAAAGTGAACAATGACTAGAGTCAAGAAGAATGATCAGAAAGGTACAAAAATGTCTTCTGTTTAAATTTCCATTTTCAGAGGGGATTGTTCCTTGAAACAAAACCCTCTGCATTATGGAGTAGTCAGGAGACACAAGACATTTTTAGATTAGGTGATTCTCTGCTGGGAAATGAAACGATTGTGAAATTCAAGTACACTGCCCAAATGCAGACCCTGCTGTATTTTGTTTTATTTTTTTTAATGAGAAGACACAAACTTATAAAACTTGGCCACTTTGATGACTTTTTATTCAATCATTTACAATTTTAGAACTTACCATTAACTTCACCAAATATTCGAAGTTTCTCACAGATGGCAAAAAAAAGAGGAAAAATAGCATAGAGGTAATCCAGATTTCAACTTTCAGTGATCTGTTTTAAGACATCGTCTTCCCAAAATGTATCATACCTCTGAGTAATAATTTCCTATTAATATAGAATATTTTTATACCTCTATCAGTTAAGATATCCATAAATGGCATACAAATAAGTTTGTATGTCATTCATTTGCTCAATAGTCAAAATGGCTATAGACCAAACATGTTAAGAGCCTGAATGAGAATATAAGGAAAAGGAGCAGAAATAAACAATATTCAGGAGGTAGAACCCAGAGTTCTTGGTAGCCAAGGGATTGTAACCAAGGGTGACCATCCCATTGTGAGTGATGAGATAAAAAGAGGAATACACATGCATATTGTAAGACATTCACATTTGATTAATGCCTATCTTATTAGTCTGAAATATTAACTCACAAAATTTATAGCACCTACTGAAGTTTATATTTTTACATCACCAGGATGTTATTTTGCCGCTTCTATAATTGCAATTTTGAGGATGCATAACAGAGTCATCTTCAAAACGCTATAATTAAGGATGACAGCTCTCCACAATAAATCTAAACTTGGAGAACTTATGGTTTTGCTATGTAAATTTGCAATGAAATGAGTACTTGACAATTTTTAAAGCAAAAGTAAAAACTGGTCACAGGCAAATCTGTTATTACACTAGAATTACAAAAATAAATCTTTCAAATACATAGATTATTAAAGATTTCTTCATTGTGCAAACCAAAGGGTCCACATATCAAAAAGCAGAAGTTGAAAAAACTAAGATGATTTATTCTCCAAGTAACTTTAGGTCAAAGTTAAAGATGACTTATTAGGGTCATAAAATAGCAGTGGATGTAGTAAATTTATGTCTTTGCTTTGTTCCCTGTCATATTATAACCAAAGCTATTTCTACCCTGCCATAATGTGTATTTTTAATCAGACAGTATTAGGCACAGCAGAGCAAACCACAAGTCACAAGGACAGATGACCATAACTCTATTTATGTTAGAGATAGATTTCTGTGACATTGCATATAAGCAGGATTTATAAATCAAATTAAATTTCCACTTCACTTCCATAATAATTTTGCTTCTAATGAAATCATTTTGACCCTAAATTTCATCTTTAAAAACATACTTGGAGAAAATATATAAATTTTTCTTCAGGTTTCTAGAGTAACCACAGTAATCTGAAAAAATAACATCTACTCTTTATTGATTAAATGCTGCCCATGATAAAGTAGGGTAATGAAGAAATCTCAAAGCTTCACGATGTTTATATCTGAAGTGTTCTCTGGTACGACTAAACAGCGGTAGGTAAGGCCTGGTTTTGCCTAAGTAAGTATACCATAGTTTTGCTTTAAACAACTTCTAAGCCTTCAGACTCAGTGAGACCTTGTCTTGAGCTGGCTGAGCTGGCTGAGTGGGTCCCCCAATTCTTCAAAAGTAAAATTCTGTTTACTTGCACATTACCTTAGAAGGGAAGAAGCATTAAAAATTTAAAATGTCATTCCCAAATTTACCAGTTCATTGTATTGACTTAAAGTGTGGCATACATATACTTCACATGCTTTTTGTTTTAGGATTTTATTTATTTATTTGTCAGAGAGGGAGAGAGCACAAGCAGGGGGACCCTGGGATGGTGACCTGAGCCGAAGGCAGACACTTAACCGACTGAGCCACCCACGTGCCCCTACTTCACATCCTTTTTAAGGCAGCAAATGCACTGGCATTTTAGTAAGATTTGCACCACAGGTGCTTTCCCAGGCAACCCAATTCAGCTGCTTGTGTAAAGTCGTAGGTACAGGCTTTTTCTCGCGTGGATGTGGTAAACTAGTGACTCCTAGTGGCTGGTACATAGTTGTGCAAGTACCTCTTTCCAGCAAAGTCAAAAAGAAGGGGAAAAATAATATATACTGCTTCATTCCCTAATGTCCAACATTATCGAAAAAGCAAACCACAAAACTAGAAAGATTAATTTCCAACAAGAAGGCAATGTGTTAACAAATTCAAATATGTCACCATGATGATATGTAATGAAATCATTCTCAAGTTTAACTATAAGTACTAGGGAAAAAAATGAACACTGTTTTTGATAAAACAGGTTTAAAAAGCAGAGTAAAAGTGGTTCATTTATTGTGAAATGTCACCATAAAATATATATACATATGTATATACATACTGGAAGGTACTAGAGAAAGATGGACATGATCGTATCAAGGCAGTAATATTATGTATTTTTCTTATTAAAGATATTTTTTTCGAGAGTGGTTTTAGGTTCACAGCAAAATTGAGATGAAAGTACAGAGATTTCCCATATACTCCCTGCTCCCCCACATATAGACCCTCCTCCCTCATTATCAACATTCCCCACCAGAGTGGCACATTATTACAACTGATGAACCTACAAGGACACATCATTATCACCAAAGTCCATAGTTTATATGAGGGTTCACACCAGGTGCTGTATGCTCGAGGGGTTTGGACAAATGTAAAATGACACATATCCATCGTTATGGTATCATACAGAGTATTTTCCCTAAAAATCCTGTGTATTCTATATTTTTAATGTTTCAAACATCTTTTGTTTGCCCAATTAAAAAATGTTAAAGAAAAGAAAATATCTAAATTGTGAATTTCTTTCAGAGTAACATGTAAGGATAAGCTAACAATGAACTTCTCAAAATTCCAAATCTAATCCACTATTTCTCTCCAACACCTATCTACCCTTATAGCCCCACGCCCTCTTACTTCCTCAGGGAAGTCTTCCCTAACACCTTAGTCTGGGTAGAAGTACTTTATTAAATGTTCTCATCTTTGAGACCCTATTTTTTCCTTCAGAACATATCTCACTTTGTGATTATTAGAGTGACTGCTACGGTTTGTGTCTTCCACTAGATTGTGAGAGAAACACTGTGTATACAGGAAGCACTCAATACAATTTGTGGAATAAACTGAAGGGCAGCACGTACTCAATGAGGTATTTAACTTGCACAACTTCCTGCCCCCACTGCTGTGGCAACTGGATCAGAACAAGGCACAGGTGTGATCGATCCTTCATTCAATTTTCAATTTTCACCAGTCCACATAAGAATTCTGATGATCTGGGTGCCTGGGTGGCTCAGATGGTTAAGCGTCTCCCTTCAGCTCAAGTCATGATCTCAGGGTCCTGGGATCAAGGCCCACATCAGGCTCCCTGCTCAGTGAGGAGTATGCTTCTCCCTTTCCCTCGGCTACTCTCCCCATGCTCTTGCTCTTTCTCTCTCTCTCTCTCAAATAAAGAAATAAAATCTTAAAAAAAAAAAAAAGAATTCTGATGATCTTAGAATTACCTAATACCCTGGGGTAGAGTTAATTATAATCTCTGTCTCTTTATTTCCTCCTATCAACTCCTTATATAATCTAGAATGAAACACATTGAAAGACTGAAAATTTTTCATTTGGGCCCCCTATTTCGTCTCCTGAAGCTGTTTCTCTCCCATACCCTCCTGCATAACGACTTCAGCCCCAAACCCGTCCTCTCCATCCTTCCTGATACCATCCAAACTGACCAAAAGTTGTTGTGAATCTACAGAAACAACAGTCCCTCTTTCAAGAACCAGTTTCAGCCAATATTCCTTAGACCTAGTGAATTTCCACTGCTCTATGCTTGCTGCAGTCCTGTAAAACATTTCCTCCTCCTTCCCCAAGTAATTAAGCTGCTGCCACGTCTTCTTATAGCGGCCATTATCTAATAAAGGTTGTGCTCACAGAGCCCTGGTCCATTTTCTTCCACACTAGCTAATCAGCAAGTGAAAGAGAAGAGATGACATGTTTGTCCCACTCTTCAGAATGTACACAGCATCCAGCACAGCCTACTTGGAGCCTAAGAGTATTTTTCAGTTGAAATTAAGTGATTGAAAACTAGAGCGTGTTGTTCAGAAACTGTCATGATAGGCTAAAAGCCAAAATCTACATCCTCACTACGTTTTCCCACTTTTTCAGCTCAAGGTAGAGATGCACCAAGGAATGAATAACCCAGAGTCCAGGAAAAGCAGGAAGGAGACAGATAATGAAGATGAAGGGAGTGTTCCTGAGATGTTACAGAAGTGAATGGCTTCCATCTGGCCAGGAGCAATTTTCAGGGGTTCCTCTAATGTCAGGTATGTTTCACCTGTGAGAGGTAAAACACACTGGTGTTGGAAGGAAGGAAGAAAAGAAGGGAGGAAAGAAGAAAATCCCATCACTAATTAAAGCAGCATTTGCCATTTTCAAAGCTGAAATGAAGTATAATATGTGAAATGGGGACTAAGAAAGGAAAGGAGGGGAGAAAAGAGAGAGAGAGAGTCTTAAGAAAAACTACACTTTTCTTATTTTTCTCCCCAGACCGGAAATGTAAGAAAGAAATGTAAGAAATTTAAAAAATCAATAAACCAAAAGAACTCCAAAAATATTCATCTTTATAAAAATATGTGGGGGTGCCTGGGTGGCTCAGTTGTTAAGCATCTGCTTTCGGCTAGGTCATGATCCCAGGGTCCTGGGATCGAGCCCCGCATCGGGCTCCCTGCTCAGCGGGAAGCCCGCTTCTACCTCTCCCACTCCCCCTGCTTATGTTCCCTCTCTCACTGTGTCTCTCTCTGTCAAATAAATAAATAAAATCTTTAAAAAAAAAAGTGAAAATCTTTTTAAGAAATCCATTTAATTATATTTTATATTTAAGTAATTATACTAAAACATGTGAGCTTTACCCCCACCCACAATCACCTCACTTTAATATTCTGAAGGTACTGACAGCTGTGAACAATGCGAAGTCATTTACTTAGCAAGTTATGTGCCTGAATCAAGCTATTAAACATTATGGGCTTCTGGGTCCCAGGATGAAAACCAGGGCAAGGGTTTCCAGGTCACTGAGGAAATAGCAGGGAAATTATGACAATTATGTATCCAAGTAATAAAGTGTTGGCAATCTTCAGAGGTAGGAAAAAAATAGCAGGCAGTATAATACATCTTATGTAAAAATATATAAAGCACAAAATCACAATAAATTAGTCATCTGTGTTGTAATTAATTTAAAGAACGGCTTTTGGTGTGCAGAGAAATTGACATTCCAATAAAATGATGATCCCAGGTTTGACTTGCAGCACTCCTCTTTCTCTTGACTCCTAATTATCAATCATATTAAATTATTTAGCTCTCTGAAGAAGGACACTTGCTGAGTTTCATTTTAACACCATGCCTATGGTTGTATTCCAGAAATTTCTTAGGAAACAGCCATATGGGTTTCTAGGTAAGATGGTGACATAACCCTATGGGTCTAACTCCTCCACTACCAAATTTCCCATGAAGAGAAAAAGAAATGTAAGAGTCAAGGGAAATGTGATTTAGTGATAAGAACTAGGATCGGGTAACATCCACATGCCAGGTTCTTAAAGGAAATGCTGTAAAAGAAAGTGCAAACAGGACTGAAAGTTCCATGAATTCTGCCATTAAAGGGGCTATGGGCCTGGGGGGAAAAGTGAGAAATACCTCCAAACACTTGACCAACACCTGCTCATTCAGAGTTGAGTGGCAGTCAGGAGACCTCTGTCCAGTAAGGGTCCTCAAAAGGGACAATGCTGTCTCCAAGGGGGTGAAAGTTGATTCTTAAGGGTGGGATAAAAGGATATATACTCTATAAGTATATACATATTTAAGCAGCAAGGAGGCAATAATGAAAAATAAAAAGATTGAGAAACATTGTTATATAGCATCAGCTACAGAGAAGGGCTTTTTGGACACAGGAACCACTGAGCAGTGGTAACAATGTTCACACTCCCTCACAGGGCTCCCTAAGCACCTGCCAGAGGTCTCACTGGAAGAGGCAGTTTATTGTTGCAAATACCTCACATGCAACCCCCATCCTGATCTCCTTAGACTGCAAAGAAAGCACAGTGCTTTTAACAAAAGAAAGAGTTTGGTTTTGTTTTTAAAGAAAACAGAAAACAGAAAAAATACACAAACCATAAAATAGAATGTCAACACTAAAGTAGAAAATCTAGTGATAGCTTAATTCTCTTACTGAAACAGATTCACAGGTTATGTCAAATAAATTCTAATTATATTTTTGTTTACAAAAGAGGTAACTAAACCAACATTACTAAGCAAAAGAATACAGGCAAATGAAAACAAAGTACATAAATATGCTATGGGAGATACAGAGTGGGCTGTGGGACCAGTGATATAAGACAAGAAAAATTCAAGCCAAAAAGCACTGATTTATCAAAGATGATTTTTAGAAAAGCCATGAATATATCTATCTCTACATATTTAAATATATGAAGCCACACTGGTAAAGACTAAAATACAATAGCTCTCCCTCAGTATTTGATGAAAAAAGGAATTAAAATAAAAATCAGAGTATTTGAATGATATAATGATATAATTAAAATGTTTTATTTATATATATATATATATCCATAAAAATGGAGGTTACATATTCTTCCCAAGAAGCCATGAAAATCTTACAAAAATTTATTATATATTAGACTACAAAGAAAACATCAATAAATTCCAAACACTAACTATCTCATAGGTCATATTATCTGACCACAATGCAGTACAAGTAGAAACAAATTGTTAAATGTAAAACTAGGAGGGTGGGGAATTTCTTCGAAATGAATAAATTTCCCAAAGAACAATTAGGTCAAAGAAAAAAAAAAAAAAACCTGAAATTACCAACTACTTTAACTACATAAAAATTAAAATGTTACAGATCAAACTTACATACACAATGAAGACAGTTTTAAGAGGTAAATTCAGATCAATGAGGTTTTATTCCTTAAAAAAAGTAAATTCAAGAAATTACACAATGAACATCAAAAGTGTCCTATCCAAGCAAAAAGAAGAAAAAAATAAAGTTGTAAATTTAGAATCAAGTTAACCAGACAGTCAAGAGGGTAGGCAGAGAATAGCAATAGCTCAAGTCCTGATTATACTAAAATGGCTACATTCTTTGCTCTAAATTTGAGTTACATTAAAATGTTAATGCCCTTGGCTTTAATTTTCTCATTTTTTGAAAGTTCTCTAAAAAAGTTAGTCTAACTAGATAAAAATTACATTCACACAGATATTTATTGCAGTATTTTCTACAATGCTGAGCCCAAATTCTCAATAGCAGGGGAAAGATGAATATAATGTGGTATATTTGATAAAAATATACAAAACCACTAAAAAAAGACTTTATAATTATGGAGACTCTAAATACCTTTTAGGGGAGTTCACAATGTGGGTGGAAAATATTGGGCATGTTTCCTGATACCCTCTACCACCACAGTCTGGCTTTAGAAGAATATAAGCAAAGCCAACCGGCGCCATACAACAGAGCACAACCTGTGAATGACTCCATTGCCTGGCTCCAGCAACCTCTCCAGTCTTACATCCCACAGCTCCCTATATACATTTGTGATAGATAATATGCAGTGATGGCCACCATCACTTTCTTCCCTCCCTATAGACATGTCACTCCAACCATCAAGAGGTGGAGTCGGTCCTCTCACTTGAATCCAGGCTGGACTTGTGATTTGTTTGACCTTTAGGAAGTGGGGGGATATGATGTTCTGGAACCTCTGAGCCCAGACTTTAAGAAGTCCAGCATCTTCTGCTTCTTCTCTTTTGGAAGACAGATGCCATATAAAAAGTTGACTACCCTGAGATCATTATGCTGTGAAGAACCCCAAGACAGCTACCTGGAGAGGCCACGTGGAGGAGCACCAAGGTGCTCTTTGTGTCAACAAAAAAGAAGAGGGAGGAAGAGAGAAAGAGGAAGAGGAAGAAAAAAGCAACGACAACCTTTAAGTGAAGGGTTCTTGTACTTCCCAGCCCAGCCCAACTGGCAGCTAAACACAACGAGTTAGTTGAGTGGCCCTAGCAGATGCCCTAGCATCTAGTGAGAGGCCCTAGCAGATGCCATTTGGAGCAGAAGAATCACCCTGCTGAGTGCAGTCAACCCATGAAATTGTGAAACACAATAAATTGTTGTTTTAAATCATTAAACTTTGGGATGACTTGTTACAAGGAATTTGATAACGGAAACACATTTGATACTTTAGTCATACCAAACTATTCAGAAACTACTATGTCTGTGAGTTTGCACATTCTACGTTTTTGCTCCTGCCTTTGCACACTGTATAAACTTCTAGTCCACTTGAAAGACCCAACTAAGCATTTCCTCTTCTGTGAAGTCTTCCCAGAATATCTCAGGCAGTTACTCTTCATGACTCTAGATGTCCTAATATACTGACACAGAATACTTCTTTCACTGCCCTTTCACACTGAGAGACATATTTGGTGCCATGTCTACCTTCACACTCTGAGTTCCTTGTGGTCAGAGACGGTGATGTTATCATTTCCATATTTCCATTGCTTAAAACAATACCTAAAAAGTAAGCCTATGAAGCAGAAAGGATTATTTCTGTTTTATATATGTGGAAACTGACATATAGAGTGCTAAGTTAATGTGCTCAAGTCACTCAGAAAGTTGAGTTAAATGTATAGAGAGTATGAAAGAATGAAATTCTATTAGCTCAAGAAGTGTTTGCAGGTGACTCCATCTTTCATTGATCTGTTTCTCCTCTTATGTCCAATAGCACTCATCCCTGAAAAAATATCCATATGGAACAAAGAATACTCCATATACGCTTGTCTTCACAGTCTTACCGCAAGTTTCTGGCATGCAAACATCACAGTTTATATTGCTACTAAATCTTCCAAAAGGCCTGGCATAGCACATAATAGGTTCTCAATCATTTATTAATCAGTCATTTCCAAAGTATCAAACTAGCCAATAATAAAGAGAAGTTCAGGAAAGTGTATCAAGCATTTTTCTACAAAATAAAAATATAATTAAATATTCGATTATATTTTCAACCTCAATTTATTAAATTGCAATGCATTTTTAAAATATATGTTTTAAAGTAAAATAAATGTTTTTGAACCCAGGGAAAAGAATGATCTTGAATGAATATTCCTTGGGAATAGCCTCCCTTTCACTTGAGTTCTGCACTACCCAAAGTGAAAGAGTAGACAATTTAGCAATCTTCAGGAAAAATCATATTGTTATTTTTTTTTAAAGATTTTATTTATTTATTTGAGAGAGAGAGTGAGAGAGAGAAAGAGCACAAGAGGTGGGGAGCGGGAGAGGGAGAAGCAGACTCCCTGCTGAGCAGGTAGCCCGATGTGGGACTCGATCCCGGGACTCCAGGATCATGACCTGAGCCGAAGGCAGTCGCTTAACCAACTGAGCCATCCAGGCACCCCCATATTGTTATTTTTAATTGTATCCTTTGCTTGATAAGGGACTGAGATTTGGTCATTCTGTGTCAGTATTCTCAGTCAGTGACAGAATGGAATTGATTTATTTCTCATTTTGACTTACAAAAATCTGAAAATTTAGATCTTACCCTTTTTTCCTCAGGGACAAAACACGATAGCCAGAGAGGAGCCAGGATTCTCAGCAAGCATTCCCCAGCCAAGACAGCACCCAGGTCCTTCTCACCCCCTTTACTACATGTTTAAATTCTCCTGACTCATTCAAGGTTAAATCAAAAGACTAAAGTTCAGACTAAGGTCATTTCAAGCTCCAGAGCACAGCACAGTCCAAAAAATGTGTGACACGGGAGGACCCCAATGAGAAGAACAAGGAGGGACCCTCCTGCCCTCAGTGGACTCTTAATGCCTTTGGGGCTATTGACTGTCAGCCACAGGGGTAGCAGGGAAGCTGAATACAATCAGCACAGAGCTAAGCTGTATGTCAGAAAAAGCTCATAAAAACGGTTTCCCTAGGTAATACCATTTTATAGAGGTCTAAGTTGATCTGCTATTCCTTCAGGAAAACCCAGTAAGTCCCTAGAATTCTTTTACCCTGCATTTCATCACCTAGGTCTTTCCCAGAACTAAACTGAATCACACTTCATTAGAAGGAATCAAAGATGTTCACAAGTGGGGCGCCTGGGTGGCTGAGGTGGTTAAGCATCTGGCTTTGGCTCCCTTTGGGCTCCGTGCTCAGCAGGGAGTCGGCTTCTCCCTCCTCCTCCCCACCTAGGAGTCACAGAGAGTTACTGAAATCCACAGTAAATGGACGAGCACTGGCCCATGGAGCCACCAAACCGTACTGACTTCCCGCAAGAGGGACTTCACTACACCCAAAGAGGAAGTGCAGGGTGCAGCTTTTGCCTCAGCATTTCAGGGCTTGTTTTTAGACAGGTGCTTTGCTTCATTTTACTCATTCTATTGATTCTTTGAATCTAATCCAGAAAATAAACACCACCAGGACCAAACATATGGTCAAGTCTTTAGCTTAATTTTTGTTTTTAGAGAGAGAAGCATCTTGGGCTGAGTTCAACCAAGCTGGGTGTGCAAGGAGTGATTAAAAACAAAACAACACAGGGCGCCTGGGTGGCTCAGTTGGTTAAGCGACTGCCTTTGGCTCAGGTCATGATCCTGGAGTCCCTGGATCGAGTCCCGCATCGGGCTCCCTGCTCGGCGGGGAGTCTGCTTCTCCCTCTGACCCTCCCCCCTCTCATGCTCTCTATCTCATTCTCTCTCCCAAATAAATAAATAAAATCTTTAAAAAAAAAAAAAAAACACACACACAACACAATGTATCATAATCCTACCTTTCAGAAGGAAGCCTGCCACTTCAAGACCTATTTACTTTGTCAAATCCCGGTGTGAGATGTTTGTTCGGTTGTAATCATATATCTTATAAATACCATGGTAACAAACGATGTTTATAGAAAAATAGATCCTAAGGGCCAGAAACTTTCAGAGAAAATACGTGCACTTTACTCTTATTTTTTTTCCATTCAAAATATAAATGAATGGTATAAATGTTTGATTTAGGGTTAGGCCCCCAAAGTATAAAGTATTTATTACATTTGTTTTAAGTTTTTGAATAGTCAGTTTAAAATTGTTCCTGCTAATTTTTTTTTCTTTTCCTAAAAGGAAATCTGGATTTGAAACTTTGTCTATTATCCACATATTTTAGACACTTAACTTTAATTGAGCTCATTTATTCTACTATATATGCAACGTATTTTCTTATATTGTGAGAGCCCTCTGGTGGTTGAGAGGACACTAAATCTCTATGCTCACAAGAACAGAAATATAGTTCATTACCAACCAAAGCTTTTCTTTAGTGAGATACTGATTTCAAGTTCTATTAGAAATGGATGCTCATTAAAATTTCTATTAACTTTCACCTACTCATAGAATGGTACATTATTTTCTTGCATTTTCTAAGATTAAAAAAAAAAAGATCTTAAATGCTTACATTATGTCTTTAAATCCAAATAAGAAAGCACTGATTATGCACAAATATATTTTCTTTTCAATCAGATTGGGAATAGTTAGCAATTTACATCTAAATTGAGATACAGGCAAATTGGCTCTTAGAACCCTTTATTAGGTGGCATGCTCTGTGTCCTCTTTTAACTTGTGGCCAAGTCACAAATAGACACAACTATTTTATACTTCCACAGTGCCTAGGTCCATAGCACCAAATTCAAGACTCGGGTTTTGATGGATTATGCAAGTCACTAAACAATGAGCCTACCAGACACTTTATAAGTATCCAGCCATACAGAGAATTATAGCAGGCAAAATGAAAGGTGGCAAAGTCTTGGTCAAGTGGGACAGTGCACTGAAATTTGTGAAATGACAAAGCCAGGATATATATATTAAGGAAAGACTGTATATGGGTGAAGTTGTTCCTTGGGCCTATAATTTCAAAATACTTAATGCCTGCATTTTTCAAAAGCTCTCTCTTTAACTGACTCTTAAGTTTTTGGAGTGAAAGTTGAATAGCGCATAAACAGGTTTCAAGGTACTTACGGCTATGTGACTCTTCATGTCATTGATTTAAGTGCAGCACCCAAAATATGAGATGAAAACACTGTAATCATAGTATTTCTGCATTTCCTCTGCAAGAATAAGATGAGAGCCAAACAAATCAGCAAAGATGAAGATGAAGATTTGGTCAATGGACCAAGTTACACAAGGATTTTAACTAGCCTCAGACTCAATATGATCAATTGTATGACATAGAGGCTTAAAGTAAATGTAAGTTCCATTAATAGAGCAATAGAGATAATGTTCACAGAGATAATCATCTAGAAGATTGGCTCTAGTTTTGGGTGCTGCACTTAAAGACTGGACTGTGTCCTAAGGAGAATAATAGGATGTGGAAGTTCAGAGAATCAGGAGATAAGAGTAAGAGTAAAGGGAACCATGGAGAAAACTTGCCAACACTTTTATATATGAATTTACAGTTATGGATGAGGGAACAGTTTGAATTTGCATTGTTCTAGGTAGAAGAACTCAGACCAACAAGTGAAGGAAGTTAGAGGCAGAACTTTCTAATACTTAAAGGGATACTAGAATAAAATTGGTTGCCTTGAACCATAGTGCGGTTGCTGTCACTGGATGTGTTCAAAGGTTGTTCATCTTTGCCCAAAGATGTTGTAGAAAGAATTCTTGCACTGAGAGAAACACTAAACAAGCTGACATCTAAGGTTCCTTCTAAATCCAAGGTTCTATACTTCTGTATGACACTTCTGTATGCATCTATCTACATTTGTCTTTACAAAATCTAATAAAGTAAGTCTTCTGCAACCTCATCTTGACCGTTGCCCCACTATTATCCCAACTTGGTCTTGATCTGAGAGGATATGAGAGAGGAGACGTGCTAACAGGAGAATGTAAGAAATTAATTCCTTCACCCTTCTCCCTCTTACTTGGGCACACGTGTTTAAATGGATTAGCTTTGCTCTAATAATAAAGAATAAATTGGATGTCACCTTTTGGCATTTTCACATAACAAAATGCTTTCTGAGTTGAATAAAGGTAAAATTGGATTTACTATTAAAAAGAGAAAAACTCAGTGTCATATTGTAAGGAAATAATAATTAAGGTGTAGAGTTTCTTATATATAACTCCTATGTTTCATCCTGAGAAAATATGTATGTTGCTAATAATTTTCAAACCTCATATATTAAAAAACTCTCACTAATACGTTGTAGATAGCATTATTAGTAAAAATATTAATAACTTATGTGGTATTAAAGTGAATAAATATAACGTTATTTAAATAATTATGTTTAATATTCATGGAAAAGTGTCATGAACAGAGATGGAATATCTCTAATAGCCCACATATCAGCTCACATGAAACTGAATAGCATTTGGCCTTAATCCCTGCTTCATATGAAAAACATTACCACTATCCAGAAGCTCAGATGTGGGGGTATAGCTCAGTGGTAGAGCATTTGACTGCAGAAGCTCAGATGCCCTGCCCCCATGAATCAGACCATTTGGACACTAATGTTTGAGGACAGACTCAGAATGATACTCCACCTTTTCTCCTCTCATGATTTATTGATCCAGCCCTATCTTAATTTTTTTCACTCATTCCATCTCTTTCCACCTATACATCCTAAATATAAGCTTTCTCTAAAGTTTCTGCTTGACTAATATTATCAAAGGGCGACTTAGAGCACACCATGTTCCAGGTACAGTGAGTTTTTATGCTTCATCTCATTTAATTCTCAAAATACCTAATGTTGTAGTTATTTTATTATTTTCATCTTACAAATTTTTAGAAAGATTTTATTTATTCATTTGAGAGAGAGAGAAAGAGCACGAGTGGAGGGGAGAGGCAGTGGGAGAGGGAGAAGCAGACTCCCCGCTGAGCAGGGAGCCCAGTGTGGGGCTCGATCCCAGGACCCAGAGATCATGACCTGAGCCAAAGGCAGACGCTTAACCATCTGAGCCACCCAGGCACCCCTACTATCTTCACCTTAAAGAGAGTAAATAACTTGACCAACACTCATACCAGCAAGAAAAAGAACTTATTCCAGCTATCTGCTTCCACTTTACTTTGCTACTCCTATTTTCCAGGAGGAGCTCCCAAAATGTGAAAGTTAAGAACCCATAGGCTACAATGCAAATCTTGGCAAGAGACCAGATATAAATAAGAGAAAGATGGTGGAGTAAAAGAAAACTAAGATTTTGAGTCTCAGCGACTGGGAAAATCGTGGGGTCACTAATCAAACCAGAGAACTGAATTAAGTAACTAATAATGAGGAATCATTCTAAGGTGTGTGTGTGTGTGTGTGTGTGTGTGTGTGTGTGTGTGATGTTGAAGTAAAATATCTGCAAAAAATTAAAACATCCTACAAGATTGGAACTACAAATAGACTTGAAGACTGGAAAAAGAGAAAGATAATAATGGATGTGAGGGCGCCTGGGTGGCTCAGTTGGTTAAGTGACTGCCTTTGGCTCAGGTCATGATCCTGGAGTCCCGGGATCGAGTCCCACATCAGGAGCCCGCTTCTCCCTCTCCCCCTCCCCCCGCTTGTGTTCGCTCTCTCGCTGTGTCTCTCTCTGTCAAATAAATAAATAAAATCTTAAAAAAAAAATAAAAAAAAATAATGGATGTGATAAAGAGGGAGCAGGAGATGGCAATGGGACTTCTGTTTGGTGAAATTAGAAAGCATTGGAGCAGTTGCTTATGTGGATTGCAATAGAAAACCAACAAGATATTATTATTAGATAATGGGCTAGATAATTCTGATAATGCTGATAATACAACTTTGTTGGAGACTTCTTTGCTATGACTTTGAGATTTTCTCCAATAATGCCCTGGGTTGTACTGGAGTAAAAGAGGAAAAACAGATGAAGGGGGTTGCATAGGCCTGGGAATGGACAAACGTGGGAGCTTAACAGAGCTTTTCCAGCTGGTGATAACAGACTAGGTATTATCATATTTCTGAATACAGTAAGGTAGGGAAACAAGTGAAACCAAAATTTTGACTATAAGCTGAGAGAAGTGAAAAAAGGGAAAGGACAAACAATATCATTGATGGTAGAGCAAGTTTAATAGGGAGACGAGGGGATAGTCTGAAGGGCAGAAAATCATGGCCACAGCAGGATGTTTCTAAGTTCAAGATCTTGAATGTGGAGCGGTTTCAAATGATAAAGCAATTCAGGGTGTGAATATGCTGCTAAAGAGTGGAGTTGAAGGCCATGGAGATGAGGGTTAAGAACTTTGCAGTCTTGATTTTAAAGGGTCCAATCTCTAGAGTCAGACACAGCCAAATTGGAATCCTGGCTATGCTACTTGTGATCTGGAGGTATTTAAACAGTTTCTTAACTTCTCTAAGCCTTACTTTTCTTCAGGCACAAAATTTGGGGTGGGAGAGATGATAGTACTAGTCACAGTACTGTTTTACAATGTAAAAGAGAAAAAGCAGGCAAAAAGCTTGGCAGAGTATACCATTCAAGTTAGCCTTTACTGTTATTGTCATTGTTGTTGCTAATAAAAACTACCCTCATATATTCAGGAAAAAAGGACCTGGTGGACACCCTGAGTTGAGGAAATAAACCTAAAAACCCAGGAGACTAGGATGGCTAGAGTTTACAGGACAAAGCACTAGAGAGTAAAGAGCTTCATGGAGACCTCTAGAGATATGCAGAGAGCCCAGCCTGTGTTCAGTGGAGTACTGATCAGCACATGCATGTAAGGAGTACTGATCAGCACATGCATGTAAGGAAACTACTGAAGTCCAGCAAAAGAACCTGGAAAGATTAAAAGGGACAGTACCTAGGGATAGGGCTAAGAATGCCTGTTCCATCAGCCAGACTGGAAAACCTTATAATGGGACATTAGATAAAGATCCCACAATATTATGCCTCCATATTGGGAAATAATTAGCTTTGGACTAAACAGTATTCTGGCTCTGTCTAGAAAATCTTAAAAACAAAACCCTAAATAGCAAACTTTTTCCAAGTAATTTAACTGCATCCCAGCAAAAATTTAAAGAATATTTATAGGAATACAAAAATATTCCAACAAGGAATACTTTAACCCACCTAGGTCACATTCATAATATGCAAAATCCAATAAAAAAATTACCAGGCAGGCAAAAAAGTAGAAAATATGACTCACAATGAAGAGAAATATCAATCCATTGAAACCAACTCAGAACTGACACAGATACTACAATTGTCAGACAAGGAGATTAAAACAAGTTATTATACCTATATCCCATATGTTTAAAAAGCTAGAAGAAATACTGAACATGTTAACTAGAGACATGGAAAATATATTATAAAAAAATAAATATCTAAAGATAAAATTATAATGCCTGAGATAAAAAAATAAACTGGATAGGATTAACAAAAGATTAGACATTTTACAAGAAAAGATTAGGGATCTAGGAGACATACAAGAAAAACAATCCAAGATGAAAATAAGTGAACTATGGAACAACTTCAAGCAGCCTAATATGCATGTAAGTAAAGTCTCTGAAAAGAAGAGAAAATGGGGAGGGGGGTGCCTAAATCATATTTGAAAAAACAATGGCTAAAAGTTTTCCAAATTTTATTTTTTAAAAAGCCAAAAAACTATAGATCCAAGAATTTCAATGAACTCTGAGCAAAAGAAACATGAAAAATCTACACCAAAATATATCATAATCAAGTTTCTTAAATCCAGTGATGAAAAGAAATATCTTTTTTTTTTTTTTAAGATTTTATTTATTTATTTGCCAGAGAGAGAGAGCACAAGCAAGGGGAGCAGCAGGCAGAGGGAGAAGCAGGCTCCCTACTGAGCAAGGAGCCTGATGTGGGACTGGATCCCAGGACCCTGAAATCATGACCTGAGCAGAAGGCAGATGCTTAACCTACTGAGCTACCCAGGCATCCTGAAAAGAAAATTCTTAAAAGCAGCAATTGGAGGGAAAAGACACACAGGTAACAAAGATAAGAATAACAGCATATAGTTTATCAGAAGTAATGTAAATGGGAAGACATAGGAGCAATGTCTCTTAAGTACTGAAAGGGAAAAAAAAAAAACAAAACAAACCTTTTTAACCTAGCATTTTATACCCAGCAAAAATATCCTGTAAAAGACAAAGGTGAGATAAAACTTTTCAGACATAAAAATGCTGAAAGAATTTATCTACAGCAGACCCACACTACAATAGTAGCATATAAGAAGTCCTTCACATAAAAGGAAAATGATGTCAAATGATTTAATGCTCTACACCAAGCAATAAAGAGAATGAGAAATTGAAATTGCAGAAGGTAGAGCACTTCCAAACTCACTTGATGAGGTCATCATTACCCTGACACCAAAACCAGACAAAGACATTAGAAGAACAGAAAACTATATTGACAGAAAGATCAATGACCACCAGGGGACTGGGGTTGGAGGAAGAGATTGCCAAATGGCATGAGGAATATTTGGGGTGTTATGGAAATGCTCTGATCTCAAATGTGTTGATAGATTCATAAGTGTCTGCCAAAACCCATCCAAATTGTAAGTTAAATGGATACAGTTTATTATATGTAAATTGTACCTCAATAATCTGATTAAAACAAAACAAAACAAATGAAAAACAGCATATCTGGGAGATACTATGGTTTGATTCACTCAGTAACCAATCCGATCACCTTCTAGAATGTCTTCCCATACTGTAGAGGCTAGAAAGCTAAAAACCACATTTCCCATTTTCCCTCATTGTTTTCATATGTGACAGATTCAGTAACTACAGATACACTCACCCAAGACTTTACTTAGGAACAGAATTTTGTAGAAAAAGAGGCAGAGAACAAATCATCTGTTTTTCTGGAGAGGACCAAAGACAGCATTTCTAGAGTGAACCACTTCCTGATCATGGCAGAGGCTTCCTTGGTGGGCCATTTTTGCAGAGAAATTTTGCAAGTTGTCTGTAAAAACATGCCTAGAGTCTATATTTCTAGTGTATAAACTAGCTGTGCTCAATAATAATTCCTTCATTCTTAAACTGAAGAAAAAAAAAAACTGCACTTTCGATGAATACAGAATTATCAAGCAGTCACAACTCAATAACAGCTAGTTTAAAACACCTGTCTAGATCCATAGCCCTTCTATTCCTCTCTGTTACCAGAGTCCCCACTCTGATTCATTCCATGTTTTATAGCTAAGTTCCAATGTGGGTTTTATGGATTTCTATTATAGAGTTTTATGGTTGGTCGAGAATCAAGACAGTACTTCTAACTTATTTCCTACTAGAATTTCTAAGATAATTTATGTCCGAACTATCAGAATGCAATGTTTTTGTGTAAAGATCTCCTGATGCAAAGCAACAGGACAATGGCTTTAAACAAGCTTCGAGTTGAACTTGCTTCCCCACCGCCCACCCCTCTGAGCCCCCCACTCCTTGACTGACCCTTCCTCCCCCGATGGAGCATCCCAGGGCAGTGGAGATTTGTTTTCTAAAGTAATTTCTTTCCCTTGACTATTTCACCGCTTCCATCTTTACATAGAGGTTTGGCTGGGAACCAGAGTTGTCAGGAAAAAAGAGCTCAGCATTCTTCAATTCTCTGCTCTTGCCCGTTGAACTTTATGATCTTCCCCTCATTGAAGATAACTGAATTTCTTTGGTACCACCCATCCCTGGCTCTGGTGACCATGATGGCAGGAAAATAAGGGAGCTGCAAAATGGTCTCATGCTCTCCCCATCCTATCTCACTGCCTCCATAGGCCTATTTCTGTCCCTATATACCTCTTTCTCTGTCCCTCTCTAGTTCTCCCTCTCCCTCCTTAAAAAGGTTGTATTGCACAGATGATACAGCTTGATTTTTCACTCATCTACATTTAAACTAAATCAAATGGTTTCATGTGACTGTTTAAAACATCACAGATGTTAAGGAAATTACCAACATCAGCTTCTTTTCCTCCCTAAAAATTATGCTTCACCGTGTGCCAAAACCCAGCAGAGGGCATCCTTCCATTTCAGATAAATGAATACTGCAGGGAAAAGGCTCTATGAGTCCAGCAATGTATTCCATTTACAACTGTGCACTGGAATTTAAAATCAAGGCATTTTTGTAGTAGAAGGAGAAACTGTTGTAGAAGTTGTTTTCTGGAGTGCTTACCTCCATTTTGAGTTATAGATTTTGAAGTAATTCTCCTTTTATAAGAAAAAAGAAAGAGGAAAAGAAAATCTGTCTCCGGCCTCTTTCCAGATTTGGGGCATTAGCTTCAAATTGCAGAAGCAACAAGGTAGCACCTGTGTGATCTTTCCTTCTCTAGGCCACTGTGTGCTAATAAACTAATCACGCAGAAAAAGCAGTTGAGAAAGAATCTGCACACCACCTCCTTTACCTGTTGCCCTCTGCCTCTACCCATCAAATGGAAAGAAAAATAGCACCACGGCCTGTTAGATTGCCTTAGAAGGAGGAAGAAGATAAGTATGGTCAAAAGCAGCATATCAGGTGAGGCCAACCATATTACACCTGTGTAAGGAGGCAGTCACCCACTAAATTTAATTGGGCAATTTCACAGAAATTAAAATTCTACAATGTGAAATATCTTACATCATCAGAAGAATTTTGCCAGGGTTAAAAGGCAAATGACCACAACCTTATCAGTGATTTTCTCCCTGGTGTGAGTGAGTTTATCAGATCTTTTCCTTGTGGAAGAATATCATAGGGAGAGAAGGAAAGAATGTGAGAGAACAGTATAGCATCATTCATACACCCATTCAACATACGTTTCTGAGCACTTTGTGCCAAACCATGTCCTAGGCATAAGACCATATCAGCAGACAAAGTATCAAAGATCCCTTTCTTTGAGGTGATGTGCCAAAAAGCAGGGGTTTGGGGAATCGGACAGACCTAACTTTGAGTCCTGGCCCTGTCACTTGACCAGCTATGTGATTTGGAGCAAAGTAATTAATGTTCTCTTTGGCAAAACAAGGATAATAGTTGTTACTATTTATTAAAAACATACTTTGTTCCAGGCACAGGAATTGAGCACTTCTATATATTACATATACGGTAAAATCCTCACAATTTAGTCTGTGAGAAAAGTTCTATTACCATGCTCCTTTTACACATGAGAAAAGCAAGGCACAGAGTGATTTATAAATTACCCAGAATCACACAGAAGTATCAGAGCAGGAATTTGAAACAAGGCTGTCTTGCCTCTCAGCGAGGAGAGCAGAGAGGTATTCTCTAAGGCTGTCCTGGGGATTAGATGAGATGAATGTGTAAAGCTGAGAGCACAGTATAGTAACAGTATTACTACTATTATTATTAATTTATCATTATTATCACTGTCATTGTTGTAGCTTTCTGGGACCTAAGGGTACATGTGGAAATATAATGAAAGAGGCTCAATCCTTCAAATCAAAATTCCTCTGCTTCAGAATGGAGTCTGCATCCAACTCAAGTTTGAAGTAAGATTGCAGAAGACATAGCTAGTGACTCATGGCTTCTCTGCATTTGTCTTTCCATAAGATGACAGGCTGTCTCTAACAGCGATGGCTCTAGACAGGATATCAGAACAGCTTCCCTGTAACAAAACATGAGCATTTCCTGCTCTGGATTTTTTCTAACCATCTCTGAAAACTGAAGGTTAAGACCAAAGGTGAAACAAAGCCAAGATCCAAATATCCGTCTGCCATTTGAAGGCAGCTCTTTGTTCTCTGATAAGTGATCTGGGGGAGTCAGTCCCACCCCCTCAACCGCTGGCCTCCTTTGGCTCTTTGTTCTTACTCTTTCTAGAGTGCACTCTCCAGAGCCCTCTTCTTGGGCTTCTTAGCGATTGAGTGTGTTCATAGATCAGTGGGGGTTAATTACGCTAACAGTATTACTCAAAGAGAAAGGAGGCAGTCATGTTTCATTGCTGCTCGGGAATTTTCCCTTCTCTGCTACTGGAAGCCTAAATTTGTGTCTCACACTGCCAAATTACCAAAATCCAGAATAATTTTAAAAAACAAGCAGATAAAATTCTGGCTCCAGGCCCCATTTCTTATTGATTTCGTTTTGGGACTGCCATCTTTGTTTCATTAGGTAGGAAACTACCTACCTAATGTAGGTAGTGTTCGATAATGGAGCATAAGAGAATTCATAAATGTGTATCTTATAAATATTCCCTTTTTCTTGTGTGAACTAAAAAATAGTTTTTATCTCACATGTCAAGCTTCATAATGCAAAACTCAAGTCAACTGGACAAGTGAAAAATGTATTCCTATTAAAAAAGACAATTTCATGTGGATTTTATCTCACCATGCTTCTGTAGGGATGAACACTGTTAGCAACACATCATTTGGGATAGAAATAAGTGCCTCAATCCCTTTGGTCTGAACTCCAAAAAAATAGCAAATGTCCTGGGAGTTATGTTGCAAGTCGCCTTGTCATAGGCTTACAGATTTCTAACAACACTGGTTGGGTTCAATAAAAAAAGAAGATTTTCCTTAGCAGAGTACTTACCCCAAGATAATGGCCATCGATGAACACGACAGGGAGGGAAGGGGCTTCTGAAACACGTCGGCATCGCTCATCTAACTCTTTTCCATAGTCACCATTCAGAGCTATGTTTTTCTCTTCAAATTTTACTCGATGGTTTTGGAAGATCTTTCTAACCAGTTCACATCTTTCAAAGGTTGTCCGTACCACACGAAGGCAAGTGGTATAAATCACTACACGGTCAAATTCTAGGTCAGTTGATGGTTGCTGAAGGAAGAACATGGTAGTGTAAATATTTTCATCTACTTTCTTACATCTTAGTAAGACAATTCACACTTTAGTGTCTTCTACCTTAAAGGCATGCAATAAAAGTTAAAGTGCCATATTCGTCAATCCTCAGACATATTTTTATGTTAGAAAACCTGTACTTGAGAAGGGGATAATAATCAACATAATTTAAATGACATAATTTACTTGACAGTGTTTTTTCTGTTCTCAGTGGCATATCAAATAACGGCATATCTTAAAATCGATGATGTCTCACATGGTATGCCACGTGGTAAAATAAGGAATGGTTGAATAATCTTTCTCATGTTCCGTAGCCAGGGTTCAGTTGCAAGATCGGCCTCTTAAGCCCAAGTGAAATATGTGACAGACTAGTCAAGGTTAGTATTTAACCATTTGAAAATCCTTCTCCTTCTCTTTGGGCCACAGTCTCCTGGGAATAAGAAGTGTATCAGAGGATTGTTCCGAGGCTTCAGTAGCACAGCCTATGTGCCTGCACTCCACTGAGTGACCGGGCTCCGACATGCAATGAGAAGGCTCTGCGAAGACTGAATGACGCGGGGAGTGCAGAGAAACCAGCACCAGAGTGGGCTGTGGGTCAGAGTCAGGCATAGAAAGGAAACAGATACATTGGAACAGAGGCAACCAACTCTCAAAACCAAGGAGAAGACTCCTATGTGTGAATCTTGCTTTCTGCATGTCCTGCTACATCAGGAATCAGTGACATTCCTGGGACGACCTGCCCAGCGCTACTAGGGCCAGACCACATAGGCCCTGACAACATTAGGGAAAATCCTCTTCTTCCTTACCACAGTCTTCCTTGAAGGAGACTAAACGGAATACACTACACCATGAGTCCAAGGGATACGTGAGTTTTCATGGGGCTATGGTTGTTGCAACACAATCATGCAACCATGCAACTTACAAACCCCTCTGAAGTCAAAACTTTGACTGGAAACCCCTCCAAATAGCTAAAATAGTAGAATCAGAAGGTAGAATCCACCACTCTATATTCAAAGAAATCAGCCCATCAGATGCAAATATACACAGACCATGTGGACCAATATATTTGAAGGCCAAATTTGGCCTACACACTGTTAATTAACACTGGGGTGGAGAGAGCATCAGATATATCCGGACTCTGCCACTGGCCATCTGTGTGTTTTGCGGAAGCTAGTCAACTAGTAAGCTTCAATTTTGTCATCTGTAAAATGTGATCTGCCTAACAGGTTTGCTGAGGAGACTAAGTAACCGAGACTATGAAAACAGCTAGTGTAGGGCTTGACATGTACTACTGTGCTAAGCTACCCAGTGCAAAAGATTATACTCCACGTTGGGGAATTTTTAAGATTAAAAAAAAAAATAGTAGGAAGGGAAAAATGAAGGGGGGAAAATCGGAGGAGGAGATGAACCATGAGAGACTATGGACTCTGAGAAACAAACTGAGGGTTCTAGAGGGGAGGGGGGTTGGAGGATGGGTTAGCCTGGTGATGGGTATTAAAGAGGGCACGTTCTGCATGGAGCACTGGGTGTTATACGCAAACAATGAATCATGGAACACTACAACAAAAACTAATGATGTAATGTATGGTGATTAACATAACATAATAAAAAAAACACAAACAAAAATAAATCAGTGGAAATAATCAGCGGTCAGCGGAATTAATGACAAGAAAGGGGGATTGTTACTATGCTTTAGATTAAAAAGCACTGATCTTCAAAGAAAGTAAACCAAATGCCCAAGAGCCTATGGCTCATCTTCAGGTTCATGGTTATGGGCAAGCAGGGAATCAAGAAACTCACTACAAATACTGCACCTTTTGGAAGTGCATCAGTTCTCTTTTCTCTGATGCTATTATGTGAGTAAGTATGCATTGTTCCTCTGGCTGCAAAGGCTACTATAACTGCATTTGGTTCTACCAAAATGTTCCACTTTTTTCAATAGCTACACTTAATTTTGAATATTTGATAAGACGTAAGTTTCCCCCATGATAGAGGTGGGAAAGTTTAAGATTGGACCATTCTGCTGCCACATTAACCAACTCCTATGGGCTTCTCTCAGCTCACACAACAAATGGTAGGTACCACTTTGCTGTGTGTCTCTAAAGATATGCATTTAAAAAATAGTAATAAGATGGACCTCTATCAGGTGGCCATGTTGGATGCTGTTTAATGCAAAGGGCAATGAAAATATCCCTTTACCTCCTGTTAAGGATGAGCTTTGCCTGGAATCAGTGGATCTCCAAGAATGTTTGATATTAGAATAAACTGGGAAGGTTTTTTTTGTTTGTTTGGGGTTTTTTTGTGGGGTGTTTTTTGTTTGTTTGTTTTAAACTGGGGAGTTTTTAAAGATCCCCCAAGCCCTGGCCAAGTACATAACAATTAAGCCAGAATCACCAGCGATAAAATCTCAGAATTGTGATTTTTTTTTTTTTAAGCTCCTAAGGTGATTCCAATCTACAACCAAATTCTACAGCTAGTTAGATATGAGTTGGAAATGCAGAATGACAGGCTTCACCCTAGATCTACTGAATCAGAATCCGCATTTTTAACAAGTCCTCTGAGGAATTTGGATGCAGATTACATTTTAAGGAGCCCCAGTCAATCATGTTGACAGCTTGACTTGACAGAGAAACTGGGATTATGTCCCTTTAAAATAATTGCTAGTCATTCATTCAGTTACTAGAATAATTTATTTGCTAAACACAGTGCTGGGTACTAGATATATAATGGTGAGCAAACAATATCATTCCCTCACAATCTGAAGTTCATAGTTTTTTTTTAAAAAGTTACGTAAATAAATATACATTCACAAACTGTTAAGCGCTGGAAAGGAAATGCATGAATTGTGAGGAGAGGCTATTGAAGGTGTGTGCTTTTCTTGTTTCAGAGGTCGAGAAAGTGTTTTCTGATAAATGAGCTCTGCTTTGAAGGACAGGAAGGAGTTAGAGAAATGAGCTAGGTAAGAAAGCATAGGGAGGAGTATTATAGGTAAGTGCAAAGATCTTGAGATGGGAGGAAGATGGCATGTTTGAGACTCTGACTGGAAGTCTTTTGCGAAAACACCGAGAAAGAGAACTACAGTAGTACTAAATGAATCTGGATAGGTATGCAGGATAGATATCATGTTGTACTTTTATAACCACTTTATTTTATTTTTTTATTTTCTTATGTTATGTTAGTCACCATACATTACATCATTTTTTTTATTCTTATGTTAATCCCCATACATTACATCATTAGTTTTAGATGTAGTGTTCCATGATTCATTGTTTGTGCATAACACCCAGTGCTCCATGCAGAATGTGCCCTCCTCAATACCCACCACCAGGCTAACCCATCCTCCCACCCCCCTCCCCTCTAGAACCCTCAGTTTGTTTTTCAGAGTCCATCGTCTCTCATGGTTCGTCTACCCCTCCGATTTCCCCTGCTTCATTCTTCCCCTCCTGCTACCTTCTTCTTTTTTTTTTTTTTTTAACATATATTGCATTATTTGTTTCAGAGGTACAGATCTGAGATTCAACAGTCTTGCACAATTCACAGTGCTTACCAGAGCACATACCCTCCCCAGTGTCTATCACCCAGTCACTCCATCCCTCCCACCCCACCCCCCACTCCAGCAACCCTCAGTTTGTTTCCTGCGATTAAGAATTCCTCATATCAGTGAGGTCATATGATACCTGTCTTTCTCTTACATCATTTGTTTTTGATGTAGTGTTCCATGATTCATTGTTTACATATAACACCCAGTGCTCCATGCACTACGTGCCCTCCTTAATACTCATCACCGGGCTCACCCATCCCCCCACCGCCCCCCCTCTCTGAAACCCTCAGTTTGTTTCCCGGAGTCCAAAGTTTCTCATGGTTCATCTCCCCCTCTGATTTCCCCCCCTTCATTTTTCCCTTCCTTCTCCTAATGTCCTCCATGCTATTCCTTAAATTCCACATATAAGTGAAACCATATGATAATTGTCTTTCTCTGCTTGACTTATTTCACTTAGCATAATCTCCTCCAGTCCCATCCATGTTGATGTAAAAGTTGGGTATTCATCCTTTCTGATGGCTGAGTAATATTCCATTGTATATATGGACCCCATCTTTTTTATCCATTCATCTATTGAAGAGCGTCTCAGCTCCTTCCACAGTTTGGCTATTGTGGACATTGCTTCTATGAACACTGGGGTGCATGTGTCCCTTCTTTTCACTACATCTGTATCTTTGTGGTAAATATCCAGTAGTGCAACTGCTGGGTCATAAGGTAGCTCTATTTTGAACTTTTTGAGGAACTTCCACACTGTTTTCCAAAGTGGCTGCACCAACTTGCATTCCTACCAACAGTGTAAGAGGGTTCCCCTTTCTCCACAACCTCTCCAACATTTGTTGTTTCTTGCCTTGTCAATTTTTGCCACTCTAACTGGTGTAAGGTGGTATCTCTATGTGGTTTTGATTTGAATTTCCCTGATGGTTAATGATGATGAACATTTTTGCATGTGTCTGTTAGCCATTCTTCTTTGGACAAGTGTCTGTTCATGTCTTCTGCTCATTTTTGGCTAGATTATTTGTTTTTTGGGTGTTGAGTTTGAGAAGTTCTTTATAGATCTTGGATACCAGCCCTTTATCTGTAATGTCATTTGCAAATATCTTCTCCCATTCTGTGGGTTGCCTCTTTGTTTTGTTGACTGTTTCCTTTGCTATGTAAAAGCTCTTTATCTTAATGAAGTCCCAAAAGTTCATTTTCGCTTTTGTTTCCCTTGCCTTTGGAGACGGGTCTTCAAAGAAGTTGCTGTGGCCGATGTCAAAGAGGTTACTGCCTATGTTCTCCTCTAGGATTTTGATGGATTCCTGTCTCACATTGAGGTCTTTCATCCACTTTGAGTTTATCTTTGTGTATGGTGTAAGAGAATGGTCCAGTTTCATTCTTCTGCATGTGGCAGGCCAATTTTCCCAGCACCATATATTAAAGAGACTGGATATTTTTTCCTGCTTTGTCGAAGATTAGTTGACCATAGAGTTGAGGGTCCATATCTGGGCTCTCTATTCTGTTCCATTGATCTATGTGTCTGTTTTTGTGCCAGTACCATGCTGTCTTGGTGATCACAGCTTAGTAATATAGCTTGAAATCAGGCAACATGATGCTCCCTTTAAAGATCTATCGGCTTTAACCTCAGAGCAATGGGAAATTCCTGAAGGTTTTTAAGGAGGAAGGGAGGAATTTACATTTTAAAAAAAAGTAAGTGAAGTAGGACCGGTGCAGATAGTTACACAGAATGTGCACTGCACAAGCCTCAGGAATGTCATTATTAGTGTAGTCTAATAAATGATTCCCTCAGGGTTGTGTAGCTGACAACTTGAACAATCATAGTCTTATTCCCAACTCCGTTGGTCTGAGAACTGAGAATGAACACAGGATAAAATCAGGGTAGAAAATTTGGTTATCTATTAGAATAAGCTATTATATAAAATGTTCTAAAAAAGATCTTATTGAACAATTTTTGGGTATGATTTGGAAGTAGACCTTCCTAGAGGTAGTAGGTTGAGTGATTTCTCAAGGTCTTTTCCAGTTTTATAATATGGATTTCAATGATATTGTCTTTGGAAAAAAAAAAATCCTCTCCTACATTTGTTTCATTTTCTTTCCCTCAACAGATTTATCAAAGCATCTGGCCAGAAATCTAAAAATAGCCGCTCAATGGTTAGCTGTCCTTCTTCTCCCTGCCTAGGGTTACCATGGGAATAGCGTAATGAAGGATGGATGCATTAGAGACAGTGCTGAGAAGCCATTGGGATTTGCAGCCTGCTTGTTTTGAGAGAGCCAACCTAGATAATAATAAAGGCAAGCCATTTCTTCCTTTCCATTGATTAAAAAGATGAATCTTAGGAGTGGCCTGAAGCCTCACAAGAGCCTGAAGCAAAAGTAGATGTGTTGGCGAGGGATGGAAATTGCTGTGTACAAAGAGGTTTCCAAATAGCCAGTGTATGTCCTCAGCCTGCACCTGCCCTACAAGAGGCACTGTGAAATGGTAGTACCTCGTCATCTTGGGATAGTTCTGGAGCCCCCACACCCGCTGAAGCCCCCACGCTCATGGGAACTGCCACTGGAATTCAGGCCAAGAATCAGTCCCCACCGCTCCCTGACAGAGGATCAGCTTGGAGCAGACCCAGCTCCTGAGGCAGGAGCTAATCCAGTGGGTTATTTCCACTTGACCTTTTGCCTGTCCAGCTTGGCTGGTTTGAAAAGGCCTCCCGAAATAGGGGCCTCCAGATACTTCCAGGAATTCAGGTCTTAAACAAAAATAAAATGAAAAGTCATATTTTAAGATGTCCATGGAAGACATAATGCTGGTCACTTTACATTCATTTAATCCCCACAATACCTGACATGTTGCTGCTTTATTCATAGATGGAGAAACCTAGGCTCACAGGGGATAAGTGTCCTAAACAAGGTGACAGAGTTAAAATTAAGCAATTTAGGAAACTGGAACCCAGATCCACACCCTTCCATAATCCACGTGCTTCCCCTGAGCCAAGATGAGCCACAGAATTGCCCTTTTGTTTTACTACTCCCTCCCCAGGATAAAGCTGTTGCCCAAACACAGATGGCTATAGACCTAAGTCATCGCCCGTGAAATAATGTTTGTGATTTAAAGAGGTTTGACTCTTTGCTAAATTATGCTCCCATATATAATAAGAAGTAACATCACAAGAGGTGCATTTTAAACTTTTTTTTAGTCTAAAGAGATTCTTTTGAGATGGCGAAGGTGGAGAGATCTTTTCTCCTCTACCTGAAAACAAAGAGGTGGAGTTATGAGCTCAGAGCCATACATCATGTCAGAAGGCAAACTGGGACCAGACCCAGACTTCTTGATTATCAGGCAATAGGCCAACCTGGCTCCAGAACTGCCATCTTAAAGAGCAAGTGCATGCCCATGGAAGCAGGGCTGTGGGCCTTTGTAAAGGGCAGGGAATTTTACATCTCTCTCCCTCTCTGACTCTCCCTCTTTGTGCTATTCTGTAAACCCCTGTAGCTGTATGCATGTTCTGGGATGCACCCCAGGGAACTTCTCTGTTTCCCTTCATTAGACACAGATTATAAAAATAATTATAATAACATTAGTTATGACATGACTCCTGTGTATCTGTATGTGGTGCTTAGGACTTCACATGTGCAACTTCCATGACATAAGAATTATAATTCAAATTTTACAGATAAGGAAACTAAAGCTTGGAATAAACCTAAGGTGCCCAAATACCTCAGGGGAAAAGGAACAGAACCAAAATTTTAATCTGGGTCTGCTTCCTAAGTCCTTGCTCTTGCCATAGGAAGATACTTTACATAACCCTCTTAAATACAACAAACCAATGGGCCATACTGTTCTAGAACTGAGCGGTGGATTATACCAGGGAGAGACTGTCACAGGGACAGCCCTGGAAATTCCCATTGCTCGTCCCTCGACATCATTCTACTATCTCTGGCTAGCTGCCACCCCCTCACACACTCATCATCTTAGGGAACATGGGCCCTCTATCTTCTTACCCAATTCTTTCCTAGCAGTACCTAGTACTGTGAGACATTACATTGTGTTTGTTTATTGATTTACTGTCTATTCCAAATAAATATATAACCCCAAATAAAATATAACCCCAACAAAGCAGGAACTTAATTTTGCTCACTAGAACTAAGAACCCCAAATATGACCCAGTATACGGTAGATGCTTAATAAATATCTTCTGGCCTCTTTCCCATACATTTAATAAGAACTTGATTTGAATCTGCCTCCTAATAACTGGATAATCTTGGACTAGTTATTTAATCTCTTTAAATTTCAGTTTTCTGATCTGTAATACAGGGACATTAATGCCTCCTTCATGAGGATTTGTGGGGACTCAATGACTTAATGAATAGAAAAACCCTTGGCATGAAGCATAATAAACACTCAGTAAATGGTACCTTTTGATTATTACTATCATCATTATTATTATAAAATGTTACTGACACACAACAGCAGCAACACTATTACCCCTTTTATTACAACCGTGTGAACCAGACTGATGTCATCTTGGACAAATCTGCCATGATGACCGCCCAGTAACCTGAAACCTTCTTGAACACAACACCCTCCCCCCACATTCTTTCTTTTTATTTAACCACATAATGGCCCTTAAGTACACCCTGGAGGCATACTGTCCTTGATCTGCCCTATGATTATGACACACAACTATTCTCAAACAGTTCCCCCAGTGGTTCCCCAGCAGTACTCCCAGCCTGTAGTCTACAAAAGCAGGTCTTACGGGGAAGTGGGGTTGTGGAGATCCACTCCTCTTGTAACAGCCGAAGACTTCTGTCCATAAGTCCCCTTAATAAACCATTTCTTATCAAGTTGGACTTAGGGACCTTTTTCTTCAGTCTCACAGCTCCTTTGGCTGTTGGAGGTCATTTTGCACACACCTCCTTTTCACAGAACATGAAGTCCAAATTCACATATGTCATCAACCTCATAAGCTAGAATGGCAAAGTTAAATCTCATAATTACATAGTGATCAAGATATAAACCTCTTTGGGGCACCTGGGTGTGGCTCAGTTGGTTAAGCATCTGCCTTTGGCTCAGGTCATGATCTCAGGGTCCTGGGATTGAGTGCTGCATCTGGCATCCAGGCTCCCTGCTCAGCAAGGAGTCTGCTTCTCCCTATGCCCCTCCCCTTGCTCCTGCTCTCTCTCTCTCTCTCTCTCAAATAAATAAATAAAATCTTTAAAAATAATAATCAATCAATCAATCTCTTTAATGAGTAAAATTACCATTTACATTTGACTGGATGCACCATCAATTCTAAGAATGAAAACAACAAAGTGGAGCATATATATCAGATGCCATAAAAATCTCTCCTTTTATAACTTCGGGTGCCCCCTCGGTGGCATGAAAGAAATGCATGAGCACAATCTTTGCAGGCAAAGATTTCTGGAGAATGTGTTTTCTGTTTTTGTAATGCTCTAAGATCATATAAATAAATGAATTTCCTGGGGTGCCTGGGTGGCTCAGTCGTTAAGCATCTGCCTTCAGCTCAGGTCATGATCCCAGGGTCCTGGGATCGAGCCCCACATCAGGCTTCCTGCTCGGTGGAAAGCCTGCTTCTCCCTCTCCCACTCTCCCTGCTTGTGTTCTCTCTCTGGCTGTCTCTCTCTCTCTGTCAAATAAATAAAGAAAATCTTAAAAAAAAAAAAGAATTTCCATTATTACCTTAGGAATTATCTATTTGTCCAAATCAATTATTGAGTTGGCCTAGATATTAATTGAAAAGTCAATGAACCTAATGAATTCTCCATACCAAACAAACAAACGAAAAAGACTTCCAAAAAGTTAAACGGAAACAATGTTGATTTTACAGCACATCTGAGTTCATGAAAATGAAGGTGTCCCACTCCCCTACCATAGAGACCTTCAAGAAAGGTCATAGCTCTGCCAATTTAGCACTAATCAAACACAGGGAGATTTCACTTGAAAATCTGGATTTTTGTCTGTTCTTGAAGAAACAGAATCTGACAACACTAGTTCTGTTGCATTCCTGTACAAAAACAGTACCTGAAGCTTGGTGGAAGCTACCCCCTTTAGGGGCACATGTCTCTTAAAGCCATATGTAATAACCATTCCCTTACATCTAGACAATTTCTTGCATTAACATTGCCTGCAGTGCTCCTTTCGATCTGAGTTTGTGATGTGGCATCTACTCTAATGAGTCTGTACACAGGTCTTATATGGGGGGAAATTGAGACTCCCAAGTTTATTCACTTGAATCAACTTTTTTTGGGAAGCAACGTGTAGTGGAAAGAAAACCCATCTCGAGCCAGTGCTTTGGTTAACTGTATGAACTTGGGGAAATCAGTTTACTTTTCTGGAACTAGGTTTTCTCTTCTCTAATATGGGAATAGCTGTAATCTAGCCCAAAAAGGAGTTGTAGGATCATATGTAAAATGCACTGAAGGCACAGTGTAAATTATAATACTTTACAAACATAGCAGCTTTCATTACCCAGTCACACAGTTGGGAGAAAAGGAACTGGTCTCTACTGGAAACCACCTTCCTACCAACAAACAAAAGCATCTCCTCCAATAGGAATAGTTGGGTTTCTATAGACATCATCAGAAATATGATTTATTGGCATTTGTTATTCTGCTCATCTCTTCAGATAACACTGACATCAAGGTGAGTGCCCAAATCATCATATTCAGGAGCATCCAATCCCAAAGTTATATGCTTACAACAGTGAAAAGCCAGGGAGCAAATGAATTAGGAACATCCCACAAATGGAAACATTGAAAAAATATACTTTCCCTCACATCCTATGAAAAATTCAAGCTGCAAAATCAGAAGACAAGGAACTAAAGTATGTTCCAGAATAATAAGTGGCCTTGACCATTTCCCTCATGCCTTTCATCTTTTTACTTTACAAAAAACCCTGTGCTCCTTCTTAAAGGTACAGGTGCCTTTTTCCTTCCATTCTCCCAAATATATACATATCATGTATAAAAACCAAACAATAAAAGTTTAAACTCTTTCTCAATTCTCTCCATCAAGGAAAATGCCTGAATAATCAGCTAAATGATGTCAATCCCTTTTAGTGGGTTTGGATGTGATAAGAATCTACTTTAGAGGTTGAAATACCTGCATCTCCTCTCAGCTTGATAGTTTCATAAGTATCTGTGATGAAGGGAAGTGATCTTAGTCTCTGTGGAATTCCCAGAATAGACTGAGAACCAAGTGCAACAAAGGCAGTGAAAACTGAGTCGAGAAAATTGGACCCAGCCTCAGGCAAATCCTCATTCCTGCCTCCTCCTTGGGTTTCCAGGTTTAACTCATGTCCCCCTGACTATTCTGATTGTCATGATTCCAACCTCACCTAAATATGCTCTTCTCCAGATTCCAAATACTGCATTCAGGAGAAGAAACTGGTGGAGAGCCCTTATGGGAAGCTTGGAAGTTGCCACACAAAGCTGATATATGTATTTTATGAGGACTGAGTCCTTCAATTCCATAAGGAACATAGGCACTCTCATTATCCTAACTTTTCAGCGAAGGAAACTGAGACACAAAAAAGTATGTGACAAATCTAAAGGCAGACAACTAACAAATGATGGCCCTAGTATCTGAGCTGAGTAAATCATGGAACTCAAATCTTTATATGGTCCTATTGGTCATGTACTGACTCTGTCGGAGTGTATCTATACCCCATCTCATCTGGTAGAGAACAAGAAATTAGAGGGACAGATACAGGACTTATGAATCCTGAAGTTTCATATATATACACGGATTTTAGATACTTAGGGTAGTAGTTTCCTGGGGCTGCTGCGCCAAATTCCTACAAACACGCTGAGTGGCTTAAAACAACAAAAATAGCCTTGCTATTTTGAAAATCAGAAGTCCCAAATGGGACTGGGAATAAATCACAGGATCAGCAGGGCTATGCTTCCCACTAAGGCTCTAGGGAAAAATCCCTTAGCTTCCCTTTCCCAGCTTTTGGAGGTTACCTGCATTCCTTGGATCTTGGTCCCTTCCACCACCTTCAAAGTGTACTGTAAGAGTCTCTGTTTCCATTGCCCCATCTCCTCCCTGACTCTGATCTTTGTGCCTCCCTCTTATAAGGACCCTTGTGATGGCATTGGGCCCATCAAATAATCCAGGATGATCTTCCCATCTCCAGATCTCTAACTTAATTACATCCTCAAAGTCCTTTTTGCGGTAAGGTAACATATTCACAGTCCCATAACAAATTGGGACATAGACACTTTGACAGGGCTGGGGGTGGGGGGGACTCCGTTATTTAGCCTACTATAGATAGACAGATAGATTTTAAGATACTGGACCATAGGTATAGGAATAAAAGGACTTCAAATTATACAATCTTAAAACAGAAAGGAAACTTGCAGATCCTCTAATCCAACTTGAGCAAAGGTATGGCAATGTCAAGAATACACTCAAGCCTCTGGCTATTGAGCTACATCTTCCTCATTGTGTTTATCAGCTTGCTTTATAAACAGGAAATGAGGTAATTCTAGTAAGGTAGGCATGAAACACATTGTTCTTCTAAGACCTTTGACACAATTACTTGTTAGTAGAACTTTCTCCAAGTTGCTACTGAAGAAATGGAAAGGGTATTAAAAAAGAAGCAAGTGCATTAAAAAAAAAAAAAAATTGCCTGATCTTTATCTACCCAGTGTGTTTTCTCTCTTTTCTACCGCTTACCTAGAAATATGCTTTGTTTCCTCCAAACAAGCCTTAGAAATTGCTCTGAAACCAGACACTAAGCATGACCAAATGAGGAGGTACTTTGTGTTACATGAAAAAGAAAACACAAATGAAAATGTTTGAAATTTCTACATAAAGCCAGAGGTTGAATTTGTCTGTGTTCTCCACAAAAGCATCTAGCTAATTTTTCAGTTCAGCTTCAAAGAGAACAAACAAAATTTCAAAGGCAAGAAAATGTTGCCTTTCCATTTCTTCTCAAATTTCCCCAAATTAGGTTGCTTTAATAAAAGCAACTAAATTGTAAGGCACACAAAGCCCACAGAAGCAGATGTGAAGAATAATGCTTGAAACCTTACAAGTCCTATTTTTTTCAAGTATATACCATACTATTTGGGATGACCGATGTAATTTTGTAAAGGAAGTTTACTTGATATTGATTGCATATTCAAATAAGAAATGCAGGTGTGTGTGTGTTTTTTTAAGATTTTACTTATTTATTTGAGGGAGAGAGAGTGAGAGAGAAAGAGAGAGAGCACAAACTGCGTGAGGGGCAGAGGGAGAAGCAGGCTCCCTTCTCAGCAGGAAGCCCAACGCTGGTCTCAATCCAAGGACCCTGAGATCATGACCTGAGCCAAAGGCAGAGGCTTAACCAACTGAGCCACCCAAGCACCCCAATGCAGGTGTTTTTAAATAAGATTAATCACAGTATTATTGGAAGGAAGAAAATAAATTTCTGGAAATGTTCTTCAATGGACACTGCTTGCTTTGATACCAGAGCTCCTAACTGGAGTTGATTATTGAATTTTGGAGATTCAGTTATTAGGAAAGAAATATGACCAAATTATTGAACAAAATAATAAGTCCCATTAAGTGGAAGATCTTATTGTGAACAATTTTATTAGTGACCTAATCAATACCGGAAACAAACAAAAAAAACTGATGAATTTTATGTCATAGGGACCATGTCAAATGAATGCATTTATTGTCACTACAAACCTCATAATATACAATGCAACAGATATTATTCCATTTTCACTGATAAAGTAAAAAAGTCACAGAGAGATTGCAAACTTGCTCAAGGTACATAATCATAAAAATCTTTTCCTGTTGGTATAGATTTTCTCTTATATGTCTTATATGTCCTAGGTTTATATGTCTTACATGTCCTAGATTTTCTCTTATATGTCTTATATGTCCCTCTCCATGTTCAGCTCGAGCCCCTCTTCCCCTAAGAACTCTGGTTCCCATGGGCTCTCAGCTTGGTCCACCTCCTTCTCTGTGGATGATCTCATCCAAAGCTTCAATAGCTAATTGAAGACTAATGAACTCTCAAGGATATAGCCTCAGCTCAGATTTCACTCCAGCACTCCAGATTGGATATCCAATTATGTATGTAACACTTCCACTCGGGATATACCCTCTATACTTGAATTCAGAATGCCTGAAGCTAACCTCACCATTGCCACTATACCTCCTGAACCAGTGCTTGAAATCTGGGAACAGTCCTGATTCCTCCAGAGCTTTCCCTTATCGCTGCCCCCTACACTCTATAAATCAAGCAGATTATAGCCTGTCTCCTCTCTGTCCCCACTCCTATAGCTTTAACTCAGGTTCCCGCAGTTTCTCACCTGGATTACAATAGCCTCTCCACTGGCCTCCGTGGCCCTAGAGTAGACCCTTTCTATCCATTCTCCAGAGCCCATGTGAGAATCTGATCATGTCATTTCTTTATATAAAATAATAATAAACAATTGCTTCTCACAGCTTTCAGGATGAAGGTCAAATACATAAAGCCCTTTGTGATGTGTCTTTTATTTTGTCCCCTGGCTTTGTTTCCCATAGCACTCATTGCCATGCACTGATTATTTATTCACTAAAATTTATAAATTCCGACTATGTGCCAAATTTTCCAGACACAGCAAAACATTTTTACCAAAACATGCCATGTCCTTTAGTGCCTCTGACTTTCTCTTCTGTCGTCCTTATGCCTAGAACACACTTTCCTCCATTGTTCACTCTCCCTTCTCAACAGACACAATTCACATCCAGCAGCACCTCTCAAGGGAGCCCCCCCTTCCTCCCTCCAATGGGATATGTGCTGTTCCTCTTTTGCACCCCCAGCATTCACTCTGCACCACCCTCTCTTACCCTACCATGAGACGAGGAGCTTCCTGAGATTGAAGGGTTTGTGTTATTTAATTTTGCATCCTCTACACTTAGTAGAATGTCTGGAGCATGATCGGAGGCACTGAGCACATATTTATTGAATGAAGAACAAACCAAGATTTAAAGCTATGACCATCAGATCCTAAAGTTTATGCACTTTGCACTATAATATAACAACACAATATAGCATGATAGGAGAAAATCAAGAAAAAAGAAAACTCTCCAAAGTGATGTTTTTAATCCAAAATAAGCAAAACCAAAATAAGCAAAACCACACTATTTTATTATCAAATTGATTTTTACTTAAGGAAATATTTACAGTGGATATTTTCCTATGTCGTTAACAAGCTTATGACATAATAACAAATTTGCTCTCAGCACAATACTCAAGGTGAAAACGCAGGTTGTTGTTGCTTGGTCATTGCAGTAGGTGTATGGAACTGACTATGAAGTGGTCCCACACACACACACGTGGGAAGCATGAGGTCGGATAAAAACTAGCTAACCACCTTTAAAACAGAATAGAGAGCATCATTATTCTACATTAGTCTCCATCAAGATGTGGCTAAATGCTTATGCAGAAGTTAGCCATGCCTGAGGAAAGGTTAGCCTGTTGCCTTTATTGTCATCCACCATCTACCTGGCAGCTTCTACTAAAATGGTATTTAAATGTCTGTAAGAAAACAACCACCCTCTGAAGAGATCCCAAACCTGCATGCCACAGTCATACCCTCAGCCAGCTCTGGGAGAGAGAAACCATCTTTCTCTATGTTACCCAAGCTATGATAATATACGCATAGAAGGTGCCAGACATGGTGTTCTCGTCACCCCCAAATGTGGAGAAAGAAGAAAAGAGGAAAGAAAGGCTCACAATATATCCATTTTCATTTCCTTCTCCACCCCGGTCATGGCCATGGCCATGGTTTATTTACATGAGTCAATAAATAAATTCCTCTTCCTGTGTTTTTTTGCTTTGGTCATGTTTGTCATAACCAACCAGAGACGTTGTTACAATACCCAGGATTTCAGCAGATTCAATGAACTTTAGTGATTACATTTTTCTCTCCAGAAATAAACATTTTTCCAAAATAACCTTTTTAGGGGAAATCAGACTTTTTAACAGTTTTCACATGCTTGGGATGTAGCCTATTTCTACACTCATATATCACCTAGGCTCAAATAGAATAATTGACTGAAGGGCGCCTGGGTGGCTCAGTTGGTTAAGCGACTGCCTTTGGCTCAGGTCATGATCCTGGAGTCCCGGGATCGAGTCCCGCATCGGGCTCCCTGCTCGGCAGGGAGTCTGCTTCTCCCTCTGACCCTCCTCCCTCTCATGCTCTCTGTCTCTCATTCTCTCTGTCTCAAATAAATAAATAAAATCTTTAAAAAAAAAAAAAAGAATAATTGACTGAAGACTTCAGGAATACCTGGCTGATCTCTTCCCTCTTGACTTCATGGTATCAAGAATTCTGAATCTGGAGGTATGAAACCTAAGTCGTGAATCCCATCTCTGCTAATCTGTAGTAAAAGTACCTATAACAGATTGATTCTCACATTCATAGAATAGGTAAAACCCTCCTGCATCCACATCACCCAGCTCTTATGAGGATCAAACAAAATGGATGGCATTACCATACTTTGTACAGCCATGCATAAGTAACTGCTATTAATCACTGGCATTTCTCAAGACTAAATCTTTGAATTTTTGATATCTTTTCTAAAATTCTCTCCCTTGAAGGACTAACCGATTCGATTGCCGTCAACTACCACCTTCTTGGCCCTGGATCCCCCGTCAATACGTTTTTTCCTGTCTTCTCACCTCAGCTAGTTTAACAAACATTTCCTTTTTAAAATCCTGACATAGGGGTGCCTGGGTGGCTCAGTCAGTTAAGCGTCTGCCTTCAGCTCAGGTCATGATCTCAGGGTCCTGGGATAGAGCCCCGTGTCGGGGGCTATCTCTCTCTCCCTCTGCCCCTCCCCCTTGCTTGTTCTCTCACTTTCTCTCTCTCTCATAAATAAATAAAAATCTTTAAAAAAAATAAGATAAAATCCTGACATAACCTCAAACTGAGCAAGTCTAAAATCAGACTTTTCCCCAAATCCATGTTCTTCTGATCTTCCATTTCTGGCTTTGGGCTGTTCATCTTCTACGGGGTCCTGAAGTCACCTTCCATCCATTCCTCTCTATTGATCAGACCCAATCATAAACCAGTTTCTACTGTGGTCATGTCCTTATAAATTTCTCTCACATCTGTATTGCTGCTCTTCTTACTGCCCCCATGCAACACTAAACTGTCATCACCTTTTGCCTAGATTACTATACCCTAACTGACTTGTCTACTCTATTTTTCTACCCCATGCACTATCTCCTCTCTACCAGTGTCAGAAAAATCTTCTACAAATCTTCTTCCTGGGAAGTTACTGATCACATATATATATATTATATATACACATGCACACATTGCAATTCTGCAATGTAAATGTCTTTATTTATTTGAAAGATGAGGAAGCTGAGACTTAGAGATATAAAATTACTTGCCCTAAATCATGTAGTTATGATGTGGAAAAACAGAAGTGAACCTAGTACCTCTGCCTCCCAAACTGATAATGCAAGGTCTTCTGCTAACTTGTCACATCTCAGCCCTTCCATCAAGGGCTGTGTGGCTTCCTTTCACTCTTAAGCATCTTCTGATTCTCCCCTTACCTTCAATCTATGCTTTCCTACATGGCATTAAGGCATAATGGCATTATGTCTGACAAAGAGATTGTGAATACCTTGATGGCAATGTTCAGATCTTCAAGTTTTCCATCTCTGTATTATTGTCTGCTCCTAAAATAAAGTTGAACATAGCAAAAAAGAGAGACAGAAAAAGAAAGAGGGAAGGAGAAAAGGAGGAAGAGAGGGAAGGAAAAAGGAGAGAAGAAAATCAAATTTTCTAAAATTCTGATAGGAAACAAGATGCATTATCATCACTTCTCAGAATAAGGCCCATAGATCCCCTGCATCACATCCCCAGGAGGGGGGGTCCCAGGGTCCCACCCCCACTGATTCTGATTCGGGAGCAGGAGCTCTGACTCTGCACTAAGAGCCCCGGACAATTCTTATGCACACTACAGACTACAAATCACTGAAACCTGAAATCTCTCCTTGTTTTTGCCACAAGACAGAATTTTTAAACAGCATATTCTATTTGTGCCCCTTGAGAGTAAACAAACATTTAATAGGAAATGTGCCTAATTCCTATGACTATCAATGGATGAGACTGACACCTTTTTCTCATTTTCTCTTTCTTATGGAAAGAAGAGCTCCTAATTAAAACCTCCCACAGAGCTGACAGTGAACCTGACAGGTTCAGGCACCTACACTGTCTTATTTTCTTTCCCGATTTTGTGAAGGAAATGTGACAGAAGACAGTGAAATCTTTTTTTTTAAAGATTTTATTTATTTATTTGACAGAGAGAAAGAGCACACGCAGGGGGAGCAGTGGAGGGAGAGGGAGAAGCAGACTCCCCGCTGAACAGAGAGCCCAACGCAGGGCTTGATCCCAGGACCCTGAGATCATGACCTGAGCTGAACGCAGATGATTAATGACTGAACCACGCAGGTGTCCCAGAACTTTATATTTTTTAATTGAAGTACCGTTGACATACAATTTTATATTGGTTTCAGGTGTTCAATACAGTGATTCAACAATTATATATCTTACCAAATGCTTACCACGGTTAAGTGTAGTTACCATCTGTCACCCTATAAGCTTACTACAATATTATTGACTGTATTCCCTATGCTGAATTTTCATCTTATTTGTTTTATAAATGGAAGTTTGTACCTCTTAACCCCCTTCACCAATTTCACCCACAATCCACCCCCTCCCCTCTGGCAACCACCAGTTTGTTCTCTGTATTTATGAGTCTGTTTCACTCCCTCTTTTAAAGACAGCACAAGAACAGGCTGTGAATTGAAAACTTTGTGAGCAGATTTTCAAATGATGTGCTCAAACTGCTGTTTTAGTTTGGAGGATACACCAAGTTAATAAGAAAAAAAAAAAAAAGCTTCATGATGGTTTCCTATGTTGAACCATCTATATCATTTTAAAAAGGGGAGGAGGACATTACCATATACTTTAAGTCTGTTCGTTTTGCTTTGTTTAGCTTTTTGTTTTGTTTTTAATTATAAAGATAATTTTATCCTTAAGAATTTACACTCCCTCCACTGACATGTATTATAAGATGATGGGTTCACCTGAGGCCCTTTGGTCAATTGTCATTAAAGAGGGATTTGATCTAAGTAATCCCAACTGAAGCAGAAGCTGTGGGGGATAAGGCCGGCCTAGGAATCAGAAGTCCCAGATCTTATTTCCAGTTTGGTCACAACTTTGGGGTCTTTATATAATCCCTCCAGAACTCACTAGCCTCTCTAATAAATGAGAGGAGTGGACTAGATTAAGGGCCACAAATTCAAAGGTTTCTCAGGAGCTGCGCAGTTAAAGCAAGCATAGGAAGCAAAATGGTAACAGAAGATGACAGGCTGTAGTGGTGATTATCAGGACTGGATTTTATGCCCTCTCAAAAGGCATCTGAATTGGGGCGCCTGGGTGGCTCAGTCAGTTAGGTGTCCAACTCTTGATTTCGGATCAGGTAAGGATCTTGGGATCCTGGGATCCCAGGCTCCACACCTAGTGTGGAGCCTGCTTAAGATTCTCTCTCTCCCTCTGCCTGCCCCTCCCCACCCTTAAAAAAAAAAAAAAGCATTTGAATTGGAAATAATTTTAAAGCACTATGTTTTAAACCTCTGAAAGTCAAATTTAGCCCACAAGCTACTTATGATCTCTGAACTAGATAGTTTTTCAAGTACCTTTGAGCTTTAACCATGTGATTCTAAAATAATAAGTAATGGGGTGCCTGGGTGGCTCAGTTGTTAAGCATCTGCCTTCAGCTCAGGTCATGATCCCAGGGTCCTGGGATCGAGCCCCGCATCGGGCTCCCTGCTCGGCAGGAAGCCTGCTTCTCCCTCTCCCACTCCCCCTGCTTGTGTTCCTGCTCTCACTTTGTCTCTCTCTGTCAAATAAATAAATAAAATCTTAAAAAAAATAACAATTAATGGTCATTGAAATCACCTTAAAGCAAAGATAAAAGTTAGCATCTATCTAGTTCTTACTCTATGCCAGGCTCTTAGCTAAAGACTTTACTTATAGTAACTCATTTTAATCTTCATAATTTCTCAGTGAAGTGGGTATGTGGTTATAATCCCTCTTTTCCAGAGAAGAAAATCGAAGCACAGAGTTTAAATAACTTATCCAAGCTATCCCGTATGTTTCCGTTTTGCAATTGCCTTATGTTATCCTCAAGTCTTGTGATTACAATATGTTAATTTTGCTTTGGATTAATTTTTTTTAAGTATAAAGAAACCAGAGAAACAGTTATTACTTGCATGAGCTTGCTCCCTGGAAGCAACACAGCACTCGTGACATTCGGCAGATTTTCTATGGTCAGTTTTCTATGCATTTTGAATCCCAAGATCATACTGTATACTTTAGATTATTTTTAATTTAGGTTTTTAATTGATATGTTTTATGCTACATATTGTCAGAAGCATTTCTCCATGTCATAAAAAATCCTTTTAAGTCTCATTTCTAATAAATGCCTAAAATACCATTAAAAAAAAGAATTACAATAGCACTATGCAAAACCAGGCTTAATCAATTTTAAAATGGATTAAATATTCAAGTTATAAACTTTAATCAAGAGACTTAATGAAAGCTAAAAGTAATATTTCAAATTTAGGTAATATTTTATATATTAACATTATTTAATGTTCTCTCCATAAGTAATAAATAATCAAAGTTATTTTTGATGTCTCTAAATTACTGAACTAGCATTGTGTACTTAGAGGACTAGCTGTTATTAACAAACTAGAGAATAAGAACGGTGGTAAATTTTCACAAAAAATGAATTATCTAAAATGTTAATAATTTTTAAAATTAAGAAGTGTTCGATCGATGTCATCTATAAGTTAATAAAGTCATAGAATCAGAATAATAGAACTAGAAGAGATTTCTAGAAACCAACGGACACTGTTCCTTGACCCATTAATTGGACTGTATCATAGCTGCAATCAGATCACAGGAATTAACAATTTATTTTAATCCAAAATACCAAATGAGATAATCATTAAAATTTGATCGTTTGTATTTCTGGTTTCTGCTCCAACATGTAAAAGCTTGGAAGTTGTCACTTCCATCCTTGCAACAAGTAAAAGCTGGACAAAATTAAAATCACTGACTTTTGGGGGGTCCATCAAAGAACTGAGGTTTCAGGGCAAACTGCCACCCTGAAACCTAGGGAGACAGATGGATTCAGGGAGACAGCTGAGCTCTGCTTACCTAGAACCCAAGTCTTTGGGAGCCATAAGTGGATAGGACATTTAAATGGTAATTTTGATAAAATGCTGGAAGCTAAATGTAGACTAGCATGACAGTGTGCAAGTCCAAGAGCTGCTGTTTTAGGGGGATCTCCACACTTTCATGAGTTTTACTTCCAGGAACCACAACAGGTTCTCACAGTGAAGGACCAAAAAAGATCCCTCCAGGCTCTGCCAGGCATTGGGGGGGGGGGGAAGAGTAACCCTTGTGAAGTGCAGTTGGAGCTAATACCCCATCATTAAGTGTGGGCTACACAGAGTGCTTTCCTTCCAAAGAGCATAGCAGGAGAAGTAGGGAAAGAGGGTGAGTATACAATGCAGAAACCTAACAAGCACTGCCTCAGCTAGGCAGTCAAGTTCAGCTTCAACTGTGAAAAGTCAGGTCCATGGCGGGTACCTTTACACGATATGATGAAAATGGAACTTTACCTCTGTGTCTTCCTCCCCCAAACACATAACCCCAGTATGATCATAAGAAAAACATTGAACAAACCCCAACTGAGAGAAATTCCTTATCTGTGCAATATTCCCCCAGATTATCAAAGTTATCAAAACCAATTAAAGTCTGAGAAACTAAATGTACTGTGTTATCTTACATGGGATCCTGGAACAGGAACAGGACATTAGGTAAACACCAAGGAAATCTGAATAAACTATGGACTTTAGCTAATAATAATGTATTAATATTGGTTCACTAATTGTGACAAATGTACTATACTAATTTTAAGATGTTAATAATAGAGGAAATTGGATGTGGGATATATGGGAAGTCTCTATATTATCCTCACAATCTTTCTATAAAAACTATTCTAAATAAAACATTTAATTTTTAAAAAGCAAAGCCTAATAAACATGAAAAAATCTAACACTAGTAATGAAAAGCTTACAAAATAATGTAAATATTAATAGTTTGCTGTAACTCAGGTAATTATTAATTAAAATTAAAGAATTGGATGTTGTTCCCTCATTAAAGACCAATTTTCAGCTTGGTATGTGGTCTCAAATATATTGTGCTTACTATAATTTTTATTGAAATTATAGTAGAAAGCAAAATGACAGTCTTGTTTCTATTTCTATTCTTGTTTCAATATTTCTATTATTTGATAAAGAAACACAGTTGCTCCAAAGAAGGATACAGCTCATTCTTCTTCCCCTCGTCCAAGAGAAGAGTGGGAAAATACCTGGTAGAGCATTTTCCAAAATTAATTTCACAAAATCACAAATTTTTTCCACAGGAAAAACAGAAAAGCAGAATGGGAGTTTTTTAATGAAATATTACATTCCTCTCTTGAAGAGCCATGGTGTACTTCAGCAGAAAAGACTGAGAAGTCCTAGAGTAAAGACACCTTGTGTGGCCGTCGTACAGTTTTTCACAAAGCACATATTAACATTGAAAGAACACCAGATTTCCAAATAACAAAGTGCATTCAGATCATTCAGGGAGAACATTAATCAAAATAATTTAAAAATGCCCTTCTTAATCACTCCAGATGCATCTGCCTGGCATTCATACCACTCTACTCTACAGTCTATTTATCCTTCGTTACATGTCCAGCCCCTATCTTGGACTCCTTCACCACAAAACTCTGCTCGTACAAAGTTCCTCTCTCTTCATCTGGAGATTAATTTCATTTCTGAGACTTGCTTATGTCTACCTATCTGAAATGCCTTCTTCCTTCCCTCCTCTCCAAAGTCTCCCCTCTTTCAAAGACCAGCTTAAGTCACACTATTGCACAAAGACCTCCCTGTTCTCTCCTGACCCTAACCATTTCTTTCTTCATTCTTCCTCCTACGGTCTATGATGCTTACTTTGCCATTGACTAGACAATGTCCAATGACTTCACTCAGTATTTCTCAAAATGTGTTTCCATAAACGATCCAGTTTTTATTTGGTTTTGTTTTTCCCAGACAAATCTTAGTACTAGAAATCCATATACTTCAGTAGAGAAAATGCTAATTTGGCTATTGTTTGTGTGTCTCTGAATGCATATATTTGCCATTTCCTTTACATAATTGTTTGAAGCAAAAAATAAGTCCTTCACTTGATGGTAACCTACCAAATGTAATGTTTAACACTCGGTGCATGAAAAATACGTGTTGCATTAACATGTTGCTGAGCAGTCATGGTTTCAGGTATTCCAAAAACATCTGTATATTCAAGGAACTTGTTTAAGGATCTTCCTCCTATCATCAGAAGCCAAGAGTATGGAGTCCCCACCACAATCTCCAACCAAAATCTCAATCCCAGACTCAGATCCTGGGAAGGAAGTGTTCTTAACTAAATGTATTAGATCTCAAAGAAAAATGTCATTAACCATAAGAATAATCTTTGTCCAGGATCCTGAGCTTTCTCTGAGCTCACTGATGGGGTCTTGTCATCCCCATTCATCTCATATCTAAGCTCCTATCTGCACATGAATCTGTCCAAGGCACTAGTTTGAGCTATTATATATGGGGCTCTTATTTTTTTCAGAGTTTATTCACACAGTGGGTCTAATACAAACATGGAGAAAAGGTAAGTGAACATATTTTCTAAAAAACAAAATAGAAGTCAAGTCGAAAGAAATTAACTGTGTCATGTGATGGAGCAAGTGCTGGGCTAGGAAAATGTGTAGTTTACTGTTAGCTAAGATGGAGAGAGAACTTGTTTCTCTTGGTGCAGCCTCAAAATACTCTCTGTAGATGAGCATTCTCAAGAAAATTGTATGAATTCTATGAAAAGAAGTGCTGATCCCTGTGTTCAGACATAAAAAAGAGAGACTCCGTGTGTGTGTGTGTGTGTGTGTGTGTGTGTGTGTGTGGTGCAGAGGCAGGGTGTTAAACTGAATTACCATTTGTCTCATTACAAAATTGTTCAGTGCATCTCTTCTGCCCTTTTTATTGCTTACTTTCTCTATTACCAAAATTGCACTTAGGATATGCTAAACCGTGTGGGTACTTTTGAATATCTATGATGTCATATCATACATATGTAATGGGTATATTACAGTATATTCTCCATTGAACATAACACTCTTATTTTTTTCAGTTAACTGCCCCTAACTGTGCTTTATCGAATCCCACTAAGAAGAAGAGGTCTCCTTAAGGATGCCATAACTTCTCTGCTCCTTTCTGACTTAAAACGGTGCCATTTAGATATTTTAAGTAGTGCTATTGATTTTACAATTTCAGTCTCAAACCTAAAGCAGATTCTCCTCTTTCTCCTCCCTGTTCAGCTACAATATCTCTTTGCGTCTAACTCAGGAGAAGGAAGGGGAGTCATGGAGTCTGGTCTTTGCTCCCCTTTTTCCTTTCTCAGAGCACCAGCTCCTCCTCCTTGTAGGGGAGGAAGTGGAAGGGGGAAAGGGGAAACATCTCAATTCACTAATTGGACATGCTGGTTTCCCCTTGATGCACCAAGGCAGTTCTAGCTATAGGACAGTAGATAGGGGGGCATGGGTGCAGCCCTAACAGGCCTATGCAGCACTCCTCCACTCTGGCAGGCCCTTTAAAAATGGGACCACTTCTGGATGATCTCCAGCTTGTGGATTCAGGCAACATCCCCCTGACACATAGTCCCCTTTTCCTCCATAAAGCACTGGTTGCAGAAAGACTCCAGTATCACTGCCCTCAATAGCCAGGCATATGGAAGGGTGTCCTCTCTTCCATATCTATTTGAACTAGGAACTAGATGTGAGGTGTGTCCTGGCTTCCTCTCTGCCTAGTAATATCTCATCGGGCCATCTTTCTCTGATTCTCTCTTCCTGTGCTTTAATATACATCGGCAGTTTAGAAGGTTCTCTCACGAAGCACATGTCTAAGTTGAGCGAAGTGGCAGTCTCTCCTTCTTTGAGTCTCCTGGAAATCAAAGATGATTCTCTCATCACTCTCTCCACTGACCTTCCTTAGCTTAAAAAAGAGGAGACACCAGCACACTTCTCTCTCCACCTCAAGGGGTAGGATGGTAGTCAATGAAGGGGTAAGTTCTCCCAGGAAACCCTTCTGGGAGGTAGGCATCTCCAACTGCGGCTAGCTCTCTAAAACTCAGGACCACTTAACTCCTTTTATATTTAGCCTTGGTCTTTCCAGGGCAAAAGGAAATAAGTTCTCTCTCAACAAATAAACTGCAAATAACTATGTGGACAGAGATGCTTCACACTCCTTTAAGGGCCCACATGTGGCAGATTGCCCTGTGCTGATGCTCAAAAAAAATACTCATTCATTCATTCGAGAGCCACCCGTGGTTGATCCTAAACAATGTGGCCTGGTCTTTGCATTCTGAGGATACTCACCTGATCGTGATGATAAGTAAACTTTCTCTGTATGCTTTATAGGCCAGAGAGAGAGAGACTTTGATCCATGTTTAAATATTTACCTTTATGAATTTTGAGATGCCCTCAACCACATTTGAAACTTCAGTGGGCGATACTGAATAGGGAAAGACACTGGTCACCAGCTTACCAATCTTTGGTGTTGACTTTCCAAAAAGGAGGGGCAAGTTACATGAATAAGCTAGAATCCTGCCTGCATATTGCAACATGGTAGTTCCTTTAGCTTCTAGAAGATTTCCTGACTCAGAGGAGGCGCTTGGTCAATTTTTAGCTGATAGGCCCAAAGAGTGCCTATCTAATAGATAAGAAACTATCCAGTATGATAACATACTTAAAAGGTTTCCTGGCCATTAACTCACCATTGGACATTTGACAGAATGATGAGGTGGGGCTCTTTCTGTTACAATTTTGACCATGACCTAAAGTGGAAATAAGTCAATAGGTGCCCAAATGACTCCTGTATCCTAAAAGGAGATTCTCTAGAATGGGTAACCAGTGTGCTGCATGAACCAGCAACAAGAGCATCACTTGGGGCCCTGCTGGAAATGCAGAATCTCAGGCCACAGTGCCAACCTACTAAATCAGATCCTATGCCTGAATCTTGGCCTAACTCTTTTCTCTCAGAGTTTATGAAAATGTCTATAGGCAAGAGACCAGCTAAGAGGCTTTGGCTGCTTGATAAAGAAGGGGCATTGAGAACAAACTGCACTGAAACCCACTCTGGGGGGTTAATGTGTTTCCTCTCTGTGGACCAAATGTGGGCCATGAATCAGGGAGCTGCCAGGAGCTGCTATGAATCATGCCCAAGAATACCGCTGTGGAGAGACACATTCCAGGGATGCGGCATAAAGAGCTGGATGCCAGAAGCTGAAGAAGGAATCTCTGCAGGCCTGGTGGAATGCTGAATGCATCTAGAGGATAGCAGTTGAAAGGACCCAGAGTGGATATCACAGACAAACACAAAGGTAGCCCATGAGAGGCAGAATCAGCCTTGGAAAGGTGGAACTCCCAGAAGATACCATCACAGATGACATTTTATCAGCCACCTGAGACCTCACCTTCACCCATCAACAAAAACCCTAAAGAAGGCGGAAGAAGTCTAATGAACGGGTGGGAAGAAGAAGGCGGGGAAACAGAGTTGAAGTCTTCATACCCAAATCCCTGCAGCAGGCTGACCAGACCCAAGAGATCCCAATTGGAGGATGGAAAAAAAATAAATTTGAATGTAGTTCAAAGCTTTTATTATTGCACTAGATTGGGCAGTTTATTTATGGAAATGGCCTGTGACCAGGCCAGAAGACCTTTCACTTTCTAAGAAGGAATACAGCTATGTAACCTGCCAGAAAATTTCCCAAAGTTTCAGGAAGAATTATCCCATAAGTTTGAAAGACATCAAGGAAATGGAGCATAGATGTTTTGGGCTCATATTATAACAAAGGCAGCTCATTCAATGTACATGTTGCACAAACAAGAAAAGATACGGAGAGAAGAAGTCAGACAATATTTTACTTTACCTTTTGCTGAGCTACTAGCTGCAAGCCTTAGCTTTTAACCTAGACTTCACTGACACCATTATACTTCAATCTGAGCAAACCAGTACTATAAAAAACACAAATTTCTATTTGGACCACCAGTCTCAATTTCAATAAGAGTGAATACTAGCACTATGATCTGGATGCCAGAGGCTAAAGAGCCAAAAAGGTAAATAAAAGGAAAGAAAGGACAGGAAACACAGGGAACTTAATGAGTATCTCAAAATTAACATGTCCAAAACAAACTTCTGGATATGCAAACCCAGGCCCACTGCTTGGTTTAGAACAGAAGTTTGAAGCTAATCTGCTACAAGGAATAACCTAGAGAAAGAGGAGATAAAGGCTGACTCAGATAGAGAAATGGTCTAGCAAAATCCTCCATAATGGAGAACGGCTGATGGATTTTTAGCACCGTGGTGTCTAATAATAAGTCTTAAGTTGGTGTTTCACCTGCACTGGCCTAGTCTGGAATCCCCTTCCCTCAGTCTCCAAAACTTTACTAACAATCTCCTACACACAACTGACTTCTTACATTAATGGAATTTTGAGGGAATGAAAAAAATGTGTAAGGGTGATGACAGGTTGGTCAAGAAGGGCACATAACCAGAAGTGAGATAGAGAATGGATATAGAATAGACAGAGAATCCACTAAAAAGCAAAAATCAGAGCATAGAGAGCTGCTTGGGCTCATAGCTCAGTCCTGCTGTCTAACAGTGTGGCTGAGTAAGACAAAAATGGGCACTGAGAAGTGGGGTGCTGCTGAAAATGTGAAAGTGGCTTTGGAACTGGGTAATGCTAGAGACTAGATGAGTTTGAGATACATGCTAGAAAAAGCCACAATTGCCATGAACAAAATTGTAAAGGTGTTTCTAATTGTAGCTCAGAAAGAAAAGAGGAGAATGACAGAGAATGAAAGAGGAGAACCATTCTCTTAGAAAATACCTAAAAGGTCATGAACACAGAGTTGGTAGGAATACAGATGATAAAGACCATTCTGACAGAGGCTCAGATGAAAATGAGGAATTTGTTATTAGACGGTGAAGAAAAGACCATCCCTGTCATAAAGTGCCAAAGAACATGGCTGAATTGTATTCAAGTTGTAGTGTTTTATGGAAGGCAGAACTTGCAACAATAAAATTGAATATTTAGCTGAGGACCTTTCTAAGCAAAATGTTAAAGAAGTAGCATAATTCCTTCTGACTGCTTATAATAAAAGAAGAGAGAAATGAACTAAAGATGGAATTGTTAAACAAAAGGGAACCAGAACTTAAAGATTTAAAAAATTCTCAGCCTGTCCATATTGCAAAAAATGAAAAAGCATGTTTGGAAGGGAACACCAATGGTGTGGTTGAGCAATTGTTTATAAGATTAGTAGAGATGGGAATCATCAAAGACTTAATCAACTATCTCAACAAAATGCAGCAATAGAGATGGGTTTAGACCAGCAGAAACACTGCCAGGTGAACTAAAGGAAACAGAGCAAGCAGGACAAAATGAAGGAAGACTGTTGGACTTCTTAGATCCAACAGGACCAGGCCAGAGCACTTTTTGGCTGCAAGTACAAGAGAAGAGGAGAAGGAAGAAGAGAAGAGGAACCCCAAAGGCAATTCAGATATCAGGGCTGCCACTCCCATCACAGGTCCAGAAAGGCAAGCCTGCCTCCACCATGATTTCAAAGGAAGGATGCCTAACAGAGCAGTGGGGTTGGTCTTGCTCCATAGAGCTCTGGGTCACATCTCTAGCTCTGATAGACCTGCAACATGAGCGGTGCCACTGCAGAAAGCCAGGGACTGGGCAGGGCTCTGCAGAGCTCTGGAGGTGATATTACTACCCTAATAGGTCCAGAAGGTAGGACATCTGCCCCAGTGGGTTCAGAAGGAGAGACCACTGCTCCAGTGGGGCCAGAAGGCAGAGCATCAAACCAAAGAGAATTATTCTCAAGCCTTAAAATATCAAGGAGCTGCCTTACTAGGTTTTGTACTTGCTGGGACCCTTCAGCCTTCCTTCTTTCCTACTTCCTTTTAGAATAAGAATGTCTGGCCCATACCTCTCCCACCACTGTATTTTGAAAGTACATAATTTATTTGATTCCACAGGTTCACGACTAGAGAAGAGTTTTGCTTCAAGATAAGTCTTACTCATATCTCATTTAGATGATATTTAGATGAAACTTTGGACTTTATACTTCAAGTTGATGCTAGAAAGAGTTAAGATTGGGGGGCTTGTTGAAATGGAATGAATGCATTTTGCATGTGAGAAGGACATGAACTTTGAAGGCAGGGGCAGAATGCAATGGAATGATATCCCCCAAATTCATGTTGAAATCCTAACCCTCAGTGTGATGGTATTAGAACTGGGGCCTTTGGGAGGTAATTAGGTCATGAGGTTTCCACCCTCATGAATGAGATTAGTGCCCTTATAAAAGAGATCCCACAGAACTCCTTTTGCTCCCATTCTGCCATGTGAGGACACATGAACCAGGGAGTATGTTCTCTTTAAACACCAAATCTGCTGGTACTTTGATCTTGGACTTCCCAACCTCAAGAACTATGAGAAATAAATGTTTGTTGTTTAAGCCACTCAGTCTATTGTTCTGTTATAGCAGCCCAAGCTGACTAAAACAGTGGTCTTAGATGAGTATTTGACCTCTTTATACTTGTTTCCTTACCTCTAAAATGAAAATTATAATAGAATTTACTCCGAGGAGTTATCATGAGCATATAGGAGATAATGTATGTAGAGAGAATATACAAACACCCGGAACTCTTTGGTTGGTGATGTTGTGGTGGTGGTTACTCATGATGATTTTAAGGAATACTGGGTTTCCCCCCATTCACTGGATGGCAGCTAAATCATTCTACTGGATACTGCATGAAAATGTGACCTACATAATACAAAAAATGTTTGAGATGCCCAGGCAGCCTACCCTTATGTTACTATAAGGAATAGCATTTCTCTGCCCTCCACCTCCTCACACCCCCACCCACCATGTCCACCACCCCACAGAGAGCAACCTCCAAATCCTTCTGCAAACAAACCTAGGTGTTCATAAGGGAACTCACATATGCTAATGAGTACAACGGCCTCAGCAGCCATTCTGAGCCTGTCACATTTCTCCTCTCCTCTATCGTCTCTCTTTCTTGTCTACTGACAAGGTTTCTGCTGAGAAGGCTCGTGAAATCATTATTGCCGAAGGTCCTCATGCTGAGACTCATGAATGCCTATTGAAAGTACTCTCCTTTATAGTTCTCTGCTCCCCACGCACACTGGTATACACCACTGTGCAAACCCCCTTGTGTGATAGGTTTGCCTGCTGGGATGAATCCTTCCCAGGCCTTGCCATCCAAAACATAAATGGTGGCTCTTGCTCATAGGCTGGTCATTATTTTCATGGTTGCAAAGTGACTGCCTATATGTAATAGCTGGTTGTTATTATATAAACTATGGGAAATATAATAAGAGAGTGCTGGTGGCAGAGTAAGAAATTATACCCAGAACCCAGACATTAAGTCCAGGTGAGCAATTTCTGCAACCAAATAAGGTAGTATCTGGAGATCCAGAGTATATCATATACATTTTTTAGTTTTCTGTATATTATAATGTTTTGACATCTTAAAAAAAAAGAAAGATTCTGTCTGGGGAAAGACTGCCCTTTCTGGGGCTGGCCAATTTTTAGAGATAGTAAAGGATTCTGCCAGGAGCATGGCTTCGATATGCAAATTAACCAATCTAGAACCCTGCTTCCTCTCTCTGGTCCGTGTACCCCAAGAGATAATATTCTTCTGCCTTAATCACCCCACGGCCACTAGGACAACTAGGGACCACTCCCATAGTTTAGAGTCTGCCCAAATTATTCAAACTAGCCAATTCTAAACTGTTTACCCTGCCCCACCTTACATTCCCCACTGAAAGCCCAATAAAATTGTGACCCAAACTCTTCCCTTCATTCCTGTACCCTGCCTCATATTCACCCTGATGGCTTTTCCATGTGGCTCTGTGTGTCACACCACGCCTCCTGTCTCTAGAAGCCAGGAGTACAAAAAACATTGTTTTCCTGGGCCTCTCCTCTGTCTTCTCTTGTGGCCACACCTGACTGACCGTCTCATAAAAGAATCTAGAACACCAAGTAAAGCGTTACTGGTGTAGAAACTGTGGTAAGCCTCTGCCCAGCAGGACCTCACCTTAGGGAGGCAGAAGACCACTGCTGCTAATAAAAACACATCTCTTAAGAGAAAATGGAGAGACATAAGAAACCAAGCTTCCTGAACATCCTCAGGACTAATACCTGCTGGTGCCATTTGCTGAGTGTGTATCTTTTACATTTATTGCAGCAAAGTCAACTTCAAACAGATTTAAGTATCAGAATGCTATTAATGCCAAGTTTGAGAGCCTCTGCAGGACTATTTCCAAAAGTAGGACCCCCCGCCTCCATCTCACCATGGTGTGTGGGTTCAGGGTATGCCACTGATCCTAGGACACAAACCTGTGACTCTCTACCTGTTGGCTTTCTCTCAGCTGGAAGTTCCAAGGAGTTAACACCTGTGTGGAATAGCCCTCCACCAGTGATTTATGAGGGCTGGAGAATAAATATCCCAGGTTCCTTGCCCCTCTGAAGTGCATTCTATATTGTAGGATTGAGCTCTGGTTGTCAAGAGTAGTAACTTGCTCAATAACAATGTTTATGTGCTTCCTTCCCTTCTCTGTCTCAATTTCCACTCCACTGGGGCTTCCTGTGATCACTTCACTCAAATCCTTATCTGGTGAACCCAATCTAAAACAAACACTTACCCTTGATGGGAAAATTCCCCCCCCCCCCCCCCAACAAATCACATTTCTATTCTATTTTTATTTCCCAGATTTCAAAGCAAGGTTATCTTAGGTCTCCAAGCTTTCGAAAGATCTTAGTAAAATGGTCCTTTTTCCACTTATTTATATCCCTTTCTACCTTGAATCCAGGCATTCAAACCATCTTTCACTATTACTATTGTTTCACACGTTCATCTGTCTCTTCCAAGTAACAGGTAAGGCACTTGAAAAAAGGAACTGACTCTTAAACACCTTCCTACTTCCTCAAAATGCATAGCATAGTATCTAGCACACAAACATTCAGTAAGTATCTGTGCATAAGGTCATAGCAAATTTATCGAGTATAGGTTGAATACTGTCAGGTGCCAGCCTCAGAGGGATTCCTTTGAGATCTTTGGAAGTATAGCCATAGGAAGGGATTTAGAGTACTTCCCCTCCAATCTGACCTCATAAATTTTGGTACCCTCATTTCTAGTATCTGTATCCCCATATCTGGTTCTGCTGTAGATTCTTTGGTCGTGGTACTCAGCTCAGAGCAAGCCAACCACACCTCACTTTACTGAAGCAGTACACAATGTATTTCATACTAACCTGTAAAAGCCAGGCAACTCTTCCAAGTCTTAGTGTAAAACTATCAGCGGATCCATCCCTACCCTACAAACTAAACTAGGTCATCTGTGGATCTTTGGGAATGGTTCAAACTAACGGATGCTCTCTAAAAGGGTCCCCTTCCTTCCACATTAGGTTATGTCAATAGTGGTACAAAGGTAAAGACAAATCAAACAGTTCAGAATAATAACAGTGATTTGGGTAATGGTTTGTTTTTATTTTCTTTCTCCCACAAACTCCAGAGCTTACAGTGTACAGTGATCGGTTTCGCATTGGCAGCAATGAGGGCTATACTACAAAACATAGTAGATGCTCAATAAGCATGAGTTGAATTATTAAATGAATGGAGAAATAAGTAACTCCAGCAGAAATGGAAAGAAGAAAATCACTAAAAACAAATATGTTATTTAGGGATTTATTAAAAATGTACCTCAGCATAGTAAAGGTCCTATTATGACAAGCCCACAACTAACATACTCAATGGTGAAAAGCTGAAACCTTTTCCTCTTAGGTCAGGAAGAAGTATGCCCACTCTCACCACTTTTATTCAACACAGTATTAGAAGTCCCAGCCAGAGCAATCAGGCAATAAAAAGAAATAAAATGCATGCAAATCAGAAAGGAAGAACTAAAACTGTCACTATTTACAGTGACTGATATTATATATAGAAATATTATATATTGTTACCTGGAAAGATATATTCATAGATTAGAAGAATTAATGCTGTTCAAATGTCCATACTACCCAAAGCAATCTACAGATTTCATGCAATCCCTATCAAAATACCAATAGCATTTTTCACAGAATTAGAAAACAATAATACTAAGATGTGTATGGAATCACAAAAGACCCCAAATAGCCAAAGCAATCTGGAGAAAGAAAAACAAAACTGGAGGCATCACAATCCCAGGTTTCAAGATATACTGCAAAGCTATAGTAATCAAAACAATATGATACTGGCATAAAAACAGATGCATAGATCAATAAAACAGCATAGAGACCCCAGAAGTAAACCCACATTTATATGGTCCATTAATCTATAACAAAGGAGACAAGAATATACAATGGGGAAAAGATAGTATCTTCAATAAAGGGTGCTGGGGAAACTGGACAGCTACCTACAAAAGAATGAAACTGGACCACTTTCTTACACCATACACCCCAAAAAAAACCTCAAAAAGGGTTAAAGACCGAAACACCAGACAAAAAAAACATAAAATTCCTAGAAGAAAACATAGGCAGTAATTTCTTTGACATTGGCTATCAGAACATTTTTCTAGATATGTCTCCTGAGGCAAGGGAAAGCAAAGCAAAAATAAACTATTGGGACTACACCAAAATAAAAATCTTCTGCACAGCAAAGGAAACCATCAACAACATGAAAAGGCAACTTAATGAATAGGAGAAGATATTCACAAACAATATATCTGATAAGGGGTTAATATTCAATATATAAGGGACTTACACAACTTAACACCAAAAAAGACAAATAATCTAATTAAAAATGGGCAGAGGACTTGAAGTGTTGGCAAGGATGTGGGGAAGAAGGGACCTTTGTGCACCTTGTGCAAAATTGTGCAGCCGCTGTGGAAAACAGTATGGAGGTTCCTCAAAAAATTAAAAAAATATAAATACCTAATGGTCCAGTAATTTTACTACCGGGTATTTACCCAAAGAAAAGGAAAACACTAATTGGAAAAGAGATATGCACCCCTATGCTTATTGCAACATTACTGACAATGGCCAAGATATGGAAGAAAATGTCCATTGATAGATTAATGGATAAAGAAGATGTAATCTACATATGTAATGGAATATTACTGAGCTATAAAAAAGGTTGAGATCTTGCCATTTGTGACAACATGAATGGACCTAGAAAGTATTATGCTAAGTGAAATAAGTCAGATGGAGAAAGACAAATACCAATGATTTCACTCCTATGTGAAACCTAAAAAACAAACAAAAAGCAGAAACAAACTCACAAATACAGAGAACAAACCGATTGTTGCCAGAGGGAAGGGGGATTAGGGGTTTGGCAAAATGGGTGAAGGGCAGAGGGGGATACAGGCTTCCAGTTACGGGATGAATAAGTCACAGGGATGAAAGCTACAGGACAGGGCATATAGTCAGTGGTATTGTAATAGCCTGCATGGTGACAGGTGCGAGCTAGCTACACTCGTGATGAGCAGAGTATTATATAAAAGACTGGAATCACTATGTGTACATCTGAAACTAATGTAACATTGTGTGTCAACTATACTCAAAAAATTTTAAGAACAAATAACAATCATGCATCTTCAGATGGAAAGTGTTAGGAGGTTAGGACCCGTTTGAAAGAAACCCTGTCTCTCGAGGAGATTGGAAATGTTGAATCAAAGCAGTTTATCTCATGGCAGTATTTAACGAAGTAACTACTGAGGCAGGGTTATCTGAATTTTTCCCACCTAGAGGAATCCTATACTGAAATTTTTGCTCACTTACTTCCAGAAGTGTCCAACTCTGCTTCAGGGTCTGATTCTTGGAGGTGGTGAAAATGGTTGATGAGATTAAATGAATCAGCTGTCTTTGGGTATAACCCATTCCTCCACTTTCTGCCTCCATCAAAGAAAGTACTTTCTCTCCATCTTGCCCTCCCTCTCCACCTCATTAAATCCCCTGCAAAGATGGTGGAAGGGTACAAACCCAAGTGATTCCTTTTCGTTTATAACTGTAAAGGAAGGAAACTGACTGTAAAGTTTTTACATGTACAGAATCAGCATTTTTTTAAAGGCAGTTACATCTGAGAATGTCACTCTGAGAAGAGTAAGGAAATTGTTGAAATAAGTTACAACAATGATCAAATTGCTGGAAAAAAATAATAGGCAATTAAAATCAGCAAAATTCAGTTAATTGGTCTGCTGCAATTTATTCTTTTTTTAAAAGTTTTTATTTTAATTACAGTTAGTTAACATACAGTGTAATCTTAGTTTCAGGTGTACAATATAGTGATTTAACACTTTCATACAACACCTGGTGCTCATCACAGCAAGTGCCCTCCTTAGTCCCCATCACCTATTTTACCCATCCCCCCACTCACCTCCACTCTGGTTAACATCACTTTGTTCTCTATAGTTAAGAGTCTGTTTCTTGGTTTGCTTTCCTTTTTCCTTTGCTTATTTGTTTTGTTTTTTAAATTCCACATATGATTGAAATCATATGGGATTTGTCTTTCTCTGATTTACTTATTTTGCTTAGCATTACACTCTCTAGCTCCATCCATGTTGTTTTGAATAGCAAGATTGCATTCATTTTTATGGCTGAGTAATATTCCATTGCATATATATATATATATATATATATATATCTTCTTTATCCATTTATCTATTGGTGGAATGCTGTGATTTATTCTTAAAATGAACCTCTGATTAGGATGCTGAGGCATTTCATAAAATGACTCACTTTTTATTTGCTTCTAGAATTGAATTATCCTAAGGTTTATACATTCCTGAGTAACACAAAGTTGAGGCTTTTGTTTTTGTATCTATAGGTTTCACATTCTGCTTTCGTTAGTAATTTGCCCTAATGCCATACCTAATTTCTCACTTACTCTCTCCTTTCCATCTAATTTTCTTCCTCTTTCCAAAGCATGTAATATTGGTCCTCATTAAATGGGCATTCAACCCACACACAACATCTGTATCTACTTGCCATGTAAGAACTTACAGTCATTTTACGTATACTGAGATGCTTTCCTATGCATTTAAAGACATCTCACACACTTCTTTTTCATAACGGATGCAAATGCAGACATTGCTACATAAGACCATGAGCTACAAACAAACTGCAGAAAGCAACCAAGGGTCTCCATTGACAAATGCATCTTGTTTACGGGGCCATGGTGAAACTTAGACACTTCAATAAAGCGGTCAATGCCTTGTGAAGCACATCAGTTTCTAGACCTCCCTGAGCTCCATATCTGAAAGACAATTCTACCCCTACCCCCTACCTGTTATCTCATCCCTCATTCTCAATTGTCTTACATTTTGGAGATTTCCTTCATAAAATTTACCACCATCTGAAGGTACATTATGTACTTATTTTAGTTTAGTTTTGTTTTTTTTTAATTTGATTACCATCTGCCTTTCCAAGCCAAAGGCAGGAACTTTGGATTGTCCCTGGTGTATACACAGCACCTGGAAACATATCTGGCACATAACAAGTACTTTCCACATTTCTGTTAAGTAAAGGAAAGCAGTAAAAGAAAATGGGAGGGAAGTAAATGGTGGAAAGGAAGACTGATTTTGGAGTTGGAACGTCCTGAACTTGGAATACAGCTTCATTGCTTCTTTTGTTGTTGCTGTTTCCAGCTTTAGCAAGGTGTAACTGGCAAATAAAATTGTAAGATGTTTATACAACGTGATGATTTGATATATGTATACATGCAAAAGGATTCCTGCTCATGGAGTTAATTAACACATTCCACCACTCCACATACTTAGCTTTTTGTGTAGGTGAGAACACTTAATTTCTACTCTGTGGGCAAATTTTAATTATACAGTACAGTGTTATCAACTGTAGTCACTATGTTATACATTGGATCCTCAGAACTTATTCATCTTATAACTGAAAGTTTATACCCTTTTACCAACCTCTCCCTATTCCCCCCACTGTCAACCTCTGGCAACCATTTTACTACTTTCTGTTTCTATGAGTTCTGTGTGTGTGTGTGTGTGCGCGTGTGTATACATATTTTTAAATATTTTATGTTTTTATATATTTTTTAGATTCCACATACAAGTGATACTATGCGGTATTTGTCTTTCTCTGTCTGGTTTATTTCACTTAGCATGATGCCTTCCAAGTTCACCCATGTTGTCTCACATGACAGAATTTCCTTCTTTTCTGAAGGAAGAATAATATTCAATTGTATGCATATCACACTTGCTTTATCCATTTATCCATTGACTGACACTTAGGTTATTTCCATACTTGGCTATTGTTAAATATTGTTGCTAGAATCATGGGAATCCAGGTACCTCTTCAAGACAATGATTTTGTTTCCTTTGTATATATACTCAGAAGTAGGATTGCTGACCGTATGGTGGTTCTTTTTTTAATTTCTTGAGGAACCTCCATACTATTTTCCATAGTAGAGAATACTAGTTCATTGCTTTTTAAATGTATGAACTTGGGCAGATTATGTAAGTTCTCTGAGCCTCTGTTTCCTTATATATAAAGTGAAATTATCTTTACTTCTTCTGCAGAGTTGTTTTAAGGATTAAATGTGAAATACAGGTTAAATCATCGATTCGTCAATCATTATTCCTGGCATATTACATGCACACGTTTATTATACAATTCGCACATTGTTTCACATAAATATTTCTAAAAGTTTGATATCTATGTGAAAGCAAGGCAGTAACAGCTACTGACTGCTGTTGAATCTGAAAGTGAAATACAGGATGTATTCCATTTATCTAGGACCTTCCATAAATTAGAGCCCCTCCCAGGAATCAGATTCTCTGTCTTTGTTATAATATCCTGCTGTCTATTGCCTTTTCTACTTTAGATCATTGAGGGAATTGCTTGTCATTTTAGTATCACAGTCAGTTGTGTGATTTGTGGTAATTTTCACCAGTAGTAACAATGGTGTTTGTAAATGATTTACCTTTTAAAATAAGGTAGAGTGAATTCAAGGTTATCCCCATAACAACTTCATGCTCAGTCACTAGCATTCTGAAATGATCCTTGAGTGAGAAAGATTAGAGAGAAGGTCCCATATCAGATCACCTTGCCTACGGAATGATGCTTAGTAAGTAAGCAATAGATCTATTACGTATCTCTCTGAAGAAAAAAAATACCAAACATGGTGACACATCTTTGGAGATTGTTTAGGAATCGGTGTTTGTAGGAATGCTGTGTATGTGCATCGCCTACCCTGGTGGCAGATGGTGGTGCAGAAGCATGGGGCGAAACGAGGAAGAGAAGGGATTAAATTGGTAATTTGCATGTTGCTCAGAAAACATTTTTAAGCCAAATTACAATTATGCTATTTGTATACTGTGAAGTAACAGAAAATTTCTATACACAAAAAGCAAAGATCAAGGTAAATATTTGGCTAAACAGTCCTTTTTCTTTTTAATTGGCAAAGTTACCCACTCTAATAGGAGAGATATTTGGTTTGCATGTGTATTAGGTTATTGAGAGGTTTTCTTATTGGCCCTGGAATGGTTCCTGAGACTATAAACTGAGAACACAGGAGTGTAAGTTACCTAATAATTGGGGACCAACAGACCCTCCTGGGTTTATTAAGAAATAAAGGAGCTCTGCTATCCTCCAGCCACCTCCCCACTCAGTTCAACCACAACCCCACCCCACCTTATATCAACAGAAGACAAAGGGGAGCAGAGAGGATCATTAGCATAGCTAGTTGTTAGCTTGCTCTACAGCAGACTCTATTCTTGCCCTCCTATGGTCATGCCCATCCCTATAAGGTGAGGGACAAAAGGATGTGCCTATCTGAAACCTGCACCTTCTTCAGATCATGCTGAGTATCCAGAATTCTCTCTCCCAGTGGTCCTACACCTGCTTTCAGAGCCCACAAAGACTTCTTCCCAAGGAGCACAACTGCTCCACCCAAAGAGTGGCCAAGGTATGGCCATGTTTGCAGCAGGTGGCAGGAAGTCAGAGCTTGAACATGTTGTCTCCAGCAACTACACACGAGTGTGCAAGGCCATGATTCATGTAAAACAGATCCAGGACTGGAAAGATAAGGATGGTAGGCCTGGGGCCATGGGTGGGGAGAATGGCAGGGACAGTTCATCCCATGTTAACACACGAAATTGCAAGGAATTCAAGAATTTTAAATTCTAACCTGGCCTTGAAGATCATTATGAATATATATATATATACACACACATATATATGTGTATATATATATATCAAGATAAGCATACAAATATATTTGTTGAACACTTTGTTGGCTTGATATATAACTTTTTCATATTTAGACATAGGGTGTGTAGACCTCCATCTGTACTCACACCCCAGGCCCCACAGATGTTAGGGCCAGGCAACAATGCCCTAGAGGCATCTAGGACAACCAACTAGTGTTAGCCAAGAGATAAATGAGAAATACTTGTCATTTTCAATCACTTTTCTCCTTCCTGAAGCATAAGCATGGGGACTTAGGAAAGGGAGGAGGGTGAGGGAAAGGAAGGTAGATGGTATATTCTAGGAGCAGAACACACCCTCTCATCTCTCCAAGTCCTTCCAGTCCTAAGTCAAATCAACAGGAAGGGAAAGAAAAACCTTGAATGGGATAAGAGAAGTAATGTTTTAGGAGTAGAAAATTTGGCCTAATTATGGGATTTGTCTGAGATGTTTATGAAATAAAAAAAAAAAGAAAGAGATTGGATGAAACATGTTTAAAGAGAGTGATTTAAAAGGAATAAAACCATTTATTAAGTAAATCTCACCAAATTCAAACTATTCAAAAAACTATTTAGTGATGGACTGTGGGTGTATGTTTGTGCATTTGCAGTATTTCCTATGTACAAGAAGTCCCACCCCAACATTCTAACTAGAAAATACCCACCATCCTCCATCATAGTATTTCTTGCAATGGGGTCTTCTGTAACCAGAACCATGATACAGTTCTGAAGTCCCAAATTTAGATGATCCTTAGAGAAAAAAAGGAAAATCTAGAAATGGATAAAACTGGGAATGTACGTAGAAATGGAACCTGTGTGGACAGCTCATTGCTATTTATTTTCTGGAACAGAGATTTAAAAGGAAATTATTGTAGGCCTGAATAATAACCCCAGAGCAAAGGCTACTGGTGATAATTTATTGGCCTTTGCTTACTAACGATTGAAGGAGAAAAACCAAAGAGAAGAACTATTAGGATCACTATAATGAGGATTTAATCAGGACTAATGTAATGGCTTGGTGTAGGAAATGAGAAACGAATGAAACATTTGATTTTCTGAAAATTACTTTTAAGAAATTTTTGCAAGAGGGCGCCTGGGTGGCTCAGTTGGTTAAGCGACTGCCTTCGGCTCAGGTCATGATCCTGGAGTCCCGGGATCGAGTCCCGTATCGGGCTCCTTGCTCAGCAGGGGGTCTGCTTCTCCCTCTGACCCTCCCCCCTCTCATGTGCTCTCTCTTTCTCATTCTCTCTCTCTCAAATAAATAAATAAAATCTTTAAAAAAAAAAAAAAGAAATTTTTGCAAGAAATAAGAAGAGGAAAGAAGGGACGGGAGGGAGGAATAAAGAAGGGGTGGAGGAAGGAAAGGAAGCAGATTCTTCAGGATTAACCCAATTTGATAGAGAGGAGGACTCACTTCCATGCACTGCACCAAGGTGGGATCTGAAGCAGAACCTCTGTACCCTTCTGATGGGTGCTCTGCACATACCATGGGAACACATTCTCTAAGCTTCCAGCTCCTCTAGGTATGATTGCCACACGTTACACTGCTATTTGCTATTTCTACGTGACACCTTGTCCCAACACATATATCATAATTTAGTAATTGGTTTTGAATGCTGTTCTGTCTGATGCGTGCACTAAGGGCAGATGGCAGGGGAAGCAAATTAGTTCTCACACTAGTTCATTATAAGCTGTAAAATAAAAGTCTTTTTGGCTGAATGGGTAAGCATATGATTAGAAATATTAAATTTTTCTCTTTAGTTGGGGTGACTGCCAAGGAATGTATTCACTGTTTGTGCTCAGGGCTCATCTTCCCCCCCACACACCTCCCCCTTCACCTTTCCAATTGCTGACTCCAAGTAAGGCAGCCAGTCCTAGAAGTCATCTGTCTTGTCAGTCACCTTGTCCTATAATCAACTCTTCCTGCCAGAAGTGCAGAAGAAGCACACTGTGGAAAAGCCCTCCCTCAGACAGTCAGCAGTGCCTAACTCCCTGCCTTCTCTTCTCACACAGGCCAGACTTTTTGCTGCTCTCTCCGAGATCTAGGGTCCTTTCCCTGGTGCCACAAAAGCCATAATGCCTTGCTTTGTGGAGACCCTCCACAGGCGTGCTGGAGATATATGTGATAATTCTACACACTCCATATCTTCCAAAGCAAACCAGTAGTAATACGCATCAGTCTCCTTGAGAGTTACAGAAGTCAAGGATAGATTTCCAAATCCATAATGGAAGTGGAGAAGAACTATTATAGAAATGTACACCCCTGGAAATTAAAATTTTAAGCTCCAGGAAGAAAATAAAGAGTGGGTTTGGGGAATTGATTTTTTTTTTTTTTAACTCAGTACATAATATGTTCTTGGAAATGGCCAGTGCCCACTGGTTTAGTGTATTCTAATAATTTTTTTTAAGATTTTATTTATTTATTTGACAGAGAGAGAGATAGCGAGAGCAGGAACACAAGCAGGGGGAGTGGGAGAGGGAGAAGCAGGCTTCCCGTGGAGCAGGGAGCCCAATGCGGGGCTCGATCCCAGGACCCCGAGATCATGACCTGAGCTAAAGGCGGACGCCTAACAACTGAGCCACCCAGGCGCCCCGGTTTAGTGTATTCTAAAGGGTCCAGTGAGAGCAATCAAGGGTTTCTATATCATTCAAATGTATTCTTACATCCTGTCAAACTCCCAATTCTGAAAGCACTGATGTGAAAGGTGTGAATCTTTCTGTGTTTGGAATCACAGTACCCCAGGTATACCCTGGAAAGGAATGACATTTTATAGTGCACCTTTATAAAATGGAAAGCAAAAGAAAATGGCACACTTTAAAAATACCATGTCCAAGAAAGGAGACTCAGAAGCTGGCCTATGGCCTTGAATTCAAATGCCCATGAGAGATAAGCAGGCAATGGAAACAGGAGGGATTTGGACAGGTATAAAAAACCAACAGAGTAGATATGAGGATAAATACCAAGGACTCTTGAACTTGGGGTTAGAGACTTAATAAAGAGGAATAGAAAAAGTGGCATCTTGGAAAGTGCAACCCTGTCTGACCAGGCAGCCGCTACACCTCTACCTAATGTCACCTGAGGAAATGCAGGCCCAGATGTGTCAAGAGATGCTACTAATCTGTATTTGTGTAAAATCTCCTGATTTAGAAATATTAGCAACTAATAGAGGGTTTTTTTTTAACCCAGAGTATTATTAAGTCATATGATAGTTATTATTAAAATGTCAGCTAGTGGAGCTCCCAGCTTGAACCTGAGACAGATTCACCCCAAGGTTTAGCATGTATAAAAGATGTGAGGGGGAGAATGTTTTAGCGCTTTATTCATGTGAGTAAACTCAGGCACCTACTGGGAAAGAACTCCGGTATCAGAAGAGAGATGGTCAAAGCACAGGAATTTGTTATAAAATTGATGGGAGGTAGCATGGTGGGTGGAGGAGATGGGGACAAGTATCCTTTGTGCTGTCATCTGCTCCTTCAACACAAAGCACAAAGAGCTTCATCAGGGGCAGAAGCAGGGGGTGTTTCCATGGTTTGTTTGTTTGTTTGTTTGTTTTTTCCAGTTCTCACTCTTTAATCAATCAAATCTACCAGTTAACTGATTATAGCCAATAGTTACTGAAAGCCAAGTAAAATGGAGCTCTGGCAGATATAAGACATGCTCTTGGGGAACATACAATCTAGAAGGGAACAAGACAGACAAACCCGAAACATTAAGGAACCATGCCTGTGACCAGCAACAGTGGGAGGCAGAAAATGGAGCTGGAATGAGGGGAAGAAAATGGAGGGTTACCATAAAGTCAATGGTGAGATCCAGTCCTCTCATACCATGCTTCTCCAACTGTGGTTTGCAAAGGAGTCCCCTAGGCATCTTGTTAAAAATGCAACTCTGGTTCCCTAGGTCCGGTGGAACCAAAAATTCTGTTTCTTACAGTAAAGTTCCAGGTGCAGCTGCTGGTCCTTACATGAGATGTTGAGAAGCAAGGAGGCTCAACTCTTTTCGGGAACTTTCCAAGGAAAAAATAAACCTTTTTAGGGCTGGAGTTGCTCAAGAAATACATGACTGTGACCCCAGGTTTACGCCTTCTTGAAGGTGAGGCTGATGTGGCAGGGGAGATACTCACCAGGGTGACTTCCGGAGAAATATTATGTGCATATAAAACTGATTTCAAACCACTGGATCCATACTCAGATATAAGTCAGCACTGGCAGTGTTGGGATCGTAAAACACATACTCACCAGTGGGGTTCCATATCAGATCTCATAACATTAAAAAAACAAACATTAAGGTGCCTCTTTCCTGGACTTCCTTCCTTCCCATCACTTTATCTAATTCCCATCTTGTTTCCCTGTCAGAGGACTATGGTTTGTTCTTCATAATCCCAGTTGTTCTCATTCTAGCCAGAAATATTGAGGTAGCCTTTCTGCTCAGGACAGCTTCATTTACAGTGTAACGTATTTGCTCTAAAAAGCTCTTATCTAAGAAGCCCTCTGTCCCTCCTTCAACCTGACTGGCCACCTGTTTCGGAGTCTATTTAATTAAAATGAGGGTCAGTGGCTCCATGTGTCACTCTCCCTGTGTAAGTGAGAGGAATCATAAAGTCACGAATGGCTGCCAGTAAAGCCCTCGCTCGCTCGCGAGTCTCAGCTGAGCTGCAGACATCGAGCATTTTCAGTGGCTGTTTTTCCAACCCTTCATTTGGGATTAATTACTCTGCAGGAGCAGTCTGCCTCGTACAGCAAAACAATTCTCATTCATCAGCTATGAGTGTGAAATTAATGAAAGCCGCAATCTCATTGGAATGTAACGCTAAGTTCTCATTTGTGCTATCAATACTGGAGGAAGTGGGATACTTTTTTCCCTCCTCTCTCTTTTTCTGCTTTCTGCAATAAAATCAGATGAGACTTTCATAAATGCCAAGGATTATAGTTTTGGATACACACACACACACACACACAGAAAGAAAGAAAGAGAAAGAGAAAATACCAAATGTATTGGGAAAACATTAGCATCCTCTGAAGACAATGTATAAAAGCAAATTACAGTGTTCTTTTTAAGGAAGTAATCCTTAGCTTTATTTCCCCCTAAGCTTTCTTCTCTGACCCTAAAGCAACCACACACCATTAAGGTAAAAGATCGTATGGAGATAGAGCATAAATTTCCTGTCTTGAAGTTTTTATCAGCATGTACATTAATTCGTTGAAAACCTCCATTTAAATTTTAATTACCCTGGAGACTGAAAGTGCCCTGAATAAAGAAGACACCAAAAGACTGGATCTCAGAGGTTCTGGTCAGCACTCATAATGGTGGCTTTATTTATTTAATTTTTTAAAGATTTTATTTATTTATTTGAGAGAGAGAGAGACAGATAGTGACAGAGATAGCAAGAGAGAGCATGAGCAGGGAGGAGAGGGAGAAGCAGGCTCCCACTGAGCAGAGAGCCCAATGTGGGGCTTGATCCCAGGACCCTTGGATCATGACCTGAGCTGAAGGCAGCTGCTTAACCAACTGAGTCACCCAGGCGCCCCTACTGGTGGCTTTCTGAGTCCAAATCACTGGACACACCCTCCCCGCCAAAAGTAAGATCAACAAGGAGCAAAAATAAAATGACACATTCCATGCATCAGCATTCCTAGGAGGGAAAGAATAGCATAAGCTTCAAATTAACTAGAAAAAAATCCAAATTACAACAGAGCTCCCTCCACCATGATCATTAGCTTTGTTCACTGAAACGACAGGCAAGTAATGACAGACGAGCAGCAGTGAGCAAACCTACTACCCAGATTTTGGTTTCCTAATGCCATTCTGCACCAAAAGGTACCAAGGCTCTTTGAAGAAATGGTTGATTCCTGGGATGAGCAGAGAAGGTATAAAGTGATCTTGGAATACCTTATGCCAAAAAGTCAGGAAATGCTTAAAAAATTGATTGGGGCATGTCAGAAACACACCAGTGCCAGTTTAAGGGGCTCCTACTGGCAAAACTGGAAGATTTAAAGCATTAAAATAAATAAGGACAGTGATGGATTATAGCCCAGTGAATAAGAATCCACAGTTTACATACTAATAATAAATAGATGGATAAATAAACCTATAAACAAAGGAGAAACAAAATCTTCCTTACAGAAGAATACTAATCACTGTAGGAAAATCATCATTGTGCAAACATAATCCTAAAAATTTATTTAGGCAAAAATCACCAATGTGTACTTAATCTTGTGTGTAGAAGCTTGATGAGTAACAAGATAATCACAGAGCTTCAAGGTATCTCCCAATAAATTATTTATTAACAGAATACAGAGCCCAGAAATGGACCCTCAACTCTACGGTCAACTAATCTTCGACAAAGCAGGAAAGAATATCCAATGGAAAAAAGACAGTCTCTTCAACAAGTGGTGTTGGGAAAATTGGACTGCCACATGCAGAAGAATGAAAGTGGACCGTTCTTTTACACCATACACAAAGATAAACTCAAAAGAGATGAAAAACCTCAATGTGAGACAGGAATCCATTAAAATCCTAGAGGAGAACATAGGCAGTAACCTCTTCAACAGCAGCCACAGCAACTTCTTTCAAGACATGTCTCTAAAGGCAAGGGAAATAAAAGCAAAAATGAACTTTTGGGACTTCATCAAGATAAAAAGCTTCTGCACAGCAAAGGAAACAGTCAACAAAACTAAGAGGCAACCCACGGAATGGGAGAAGATATTTGCAAATGACATTATGGGTAAAGGTCTGGTATGCAAGATCTATAAAGAACTTCTCAAACTCAACACCCAAAAAACCCCAAATAATCCAGTCAAGAAATGGGCAGAAGACATGAACAGACACTCCTCCAAAGAAGACACAGAAATGGTTAACAGACACATGAAACAATGTTCAACATCATTATCCATCAGGGAAATATAAATCAAAACCACAATGAGATACTACCTCACACCAGTTAGAATGGCAAAAATTAACAAGATAGGAAACAACAAATGTTGGGGAGGATGTGGAGAAAGGGGAACCTTCTTACACTGTTTGTGGGAATGCAAGCTGGTACAGCCACTCTGGAAAACAGTATGGAGGTTCCTCGAGATGTAAAAAATAGAGCTACGACCTGCTCTAGGAATTGCACTCCTAGGTATTTACCCCAAAGATACAGATGTAATGAAAAGAAGGGGCACATGCACCCCAGTGTTCATAGCAGCAATGTCCACAATAGCTAAACCATGGAAGGAGCCCAAATGTCCTTCAACAGATGAATGGATAAAGAAGATGTGGTTCATATATACAATGTAATATCACTCAGCCATCAGAAATGATGAATACCTACCATTTGCATTGACATGGATGGAACTGGAGCAGATTATGCTAAGTGAAATAAGTCAAGCAGAGAAAGACAATTATCATATGGTTTCACTCATATGTGGAATATAAGGAATAGCACAGAGGACCATAGGGGAATGGAGGGAAAACTGAATGGGAAGAAATCAAAGAGGGAGACAAACCATGAGAGGCTCTGGACTCCGGGAAAAAAAACTGAGGGTAACAGAGGGGAGGACTGTGGGGGGATGGGGTTACTGGGTGATGGGTATTAAGGAGGGCATGTATTGTGATGGGCACTGGGTATTATATTCAACTAATGAATTGTTGAACACTACATCAAAACCTATGATGTACTATATGTTGGCTAATTGAACATAATAAAAAACAACAATGAAAACAAAAATAAAACAAAATAAAAAACAAGGAACCTGAAAAAATAAAATAAAATAAAATAACAAAAATACAGTGGAATACTAGACAACACTGTAATAAAGTAATCACAAGTAATATTATTCATAAGGAATAAATGGACATGTGCCTTCAGATATGATACCCCCAGAAAGATACATCACTTACCTAATATCCTAGCCAAAAAGGTGTAACCTGAATCTAATCATGAGGAAACATCAGAGAAACCCAGATTGAGGGATGTTCTACTAAATAACTGTATTCTTCAAAATGTTGCTGCCGTGAAAGACCAAAAAACATTGACTACCATCTCAAAATGATGAATTTTCATGTGCTACATACTGGGTCATGACTATTTTTTAGCTTGTGGTTTTACCTGATGTTTATAATTTATTTTCTTTTCTCTTGATTAATGTGTCTATGTATCTCAGGTAACCCACGATGTTTCCTAAATTCCAAATCTTCTCATATCTTGGTTTGTACCTTCCTTTTTTGTAAAAGTGCATGTTTAATTTTTTTTTTAAAGATATGAGCAAGGCAAATGCTCCTGAATCTTGGCACGTATGGAAACATTTTTGTTCTACACTTATACTTGATTAGTAGTTTGCCTGGAAGGAAAATTATCTGTTTAAAATCATTTTTCCAAGAGATGCCCAGTCAAGATAGCATTGTAACTTTAGGTATAGATACGCCCCAACTCAATGCTCCAAGTAGTATGGGAGATTAAAATGAAAAAGAGTAGATTTTTTGAGAAAAAAAATCAAAACATGATATTCATATCAAGGACCAGAAACAGAAACAAAGTGGTAGGTGGGGATGAAGTCACATAGTTCCCACAGCAATAGACTAAAGCCAGACTCATTACTTGAAATGGGGCTAGGCTAGGACTTATCATCTCCTGACAGGTACCTGGGGGAAAAAAAATAACCTCATTAGCTTCCTAGAAATATAGCTTATACAAAATGTAGCAAGACAGAGCCCTGCAAACAGAACCTGAGCCAAGCTACCTCCTGCTTTTGTAATTGGATATAAAACATACCCAGTATCACCAGAGAACAAAAGTCTTAAGTAACCATTTAAGATGTGGTGCCAAAAACTACCAGACTGGTCAGTGTAGAGAGAGAAAGAAATATTCTTCCATTCAAGGTGACCCTGCACCTTCATTTCAAGAAAATGAACCAAACTCAAAGAAGTTAGTATAGGTGAAATGAAAATACCAATGCAGGGGCGCCTGGGTGGCTCAGTCGGTTAAGTGACTGCCTTCGGCTCAGGTCATGATCCTGGAGTCCCAGGATCGAGTCCTGCATCGGGCTTCCTGCTCGGCGGGGAAGTCTGCCTTTCCCTCTCCGTCTACCTCTCCCCCTGCTCATGCTCTCTCTCTCCCTCTCAAATAAATAATTTTTTTTTTTTTTAAAGAGTACACTGGGGGGCGCCTGGGTGGCTCTGTCGGTTAAGCGACTGCCTTCAGCTCAGGTCATGATCCTGGAGTCCCTGGATTGAGTCCCGCATCGGGCTCCCTGCTCGGCGGGGAGTCTGCTTCTCCCTCTGACCCGCCCCCCTCTCATGTGGTCTCTCTCTCTCTCATTCTCTCTCTCTCAAATAAATAAATAAAAATCTTTAAAAAAAAAAAAAAAAGAAAGAAAATACCAATGCAATCTAAAGATTCTGTACCAGACACCTCTCACATACCACTTCAGATCTTCATGGTGTCACATCTCACATATCCCATTCCCCACTGTGGTGACCAGCTCCGCATGGGTTCTGACCAGCTTCAAGCCAGTACAAGCCAACAGGGCTCATGGAAGGCCTGTCCCACATCACTTACTCCTGCCCAGTGAGTGGACATAGGTTGACTCAACACTAGATTGATTTGTTCTTTTAAGCCCAACTCTGATTTCAAATTTTGCCTTATTAAACTCATAAGAACCATGTTTCATATCACTGGTATCAGGACTTTAGTTTCCCAATTTCTCAATTATATTCATTAGATAATAAGAGCAAAGTGTAGAATGTTGACATCACTTCACAAACACTGCCACGTAATGGTGTTGTCACTGTCCAAACCAACTATTGACGAATGTATATGACAATGTATTCCAAATCTGGCATATGAAAATAGTTCAGGGCTGTCATTTGAATATGAAGTAAAGGACTTCCCATGTGCTTGAGCTATTTGTAGTTTATTTGCCATGAGCTTTGACTTCCTCCTATTTTTTGTGTTTTGTTTGTTTGTTGTTGTTGTTTATACAAAAAAAACTCAGCTTCACATACTTCTTCGAACATTTCCAAGTACACTGAAAGTGAATTACAATGTGCCAATAAAAAAATGAAGAAGGAACTCTACCATGTATCTCCAGGCCCCTTTCAGTACTGGGTTTTTATGATTCCGTGGAGACATATATGATTTTAAACAAACATGCAACAGCTTGTTACCAACCCATGAAATGTTTTTCTGAGTGCATGTTACATATTTATGCCAGACAATCTCCACAAATCCCTATGACCCCTGTTTACATATCAGTTTTTTAGATATCTTTTATCCAAATAAGACACTTGGGAAAGTAAGAGGTGTCCTAAGAATTATACCAAGGCACTAGTTAAACCACAGGGGAAACTAAGACATACAGTCACCTAATCTCTGTTTGCCCTCAATGCTGGCTACGGCTGACTTTTTGGGTCCTCACTAAGAATCCAAAACAGCTTTCCAGTCTTACCTCCCACAATTTCCCCACACAAACTCCCTTTATTGGCTCCCAAACATATCTTATGTCTCTGCTGAGACTCAACGCCCCCCCCATTTTCTAAGGTAAGTATATCATATGTAATAAAGTGTTATATGCCAGGCACAGTTCTAATCTCTATAAACATGTTGCTTATTTTAATCCTCACAATACCCACATAAATTAAGTATCATTACTAAATCAAATGTATAGGTGGGGCAACTAAAATTTGCCCAAGAGGACACAGATGAAGGTGAGATGTGACTGAGGAGTTCGAACCTACGGGGTATTTTCCAGAGTCACTGCTGTCCACCACTCATATACTGCCTAGTTCAAATCTTATCCATTGCCTAGAAACTTCCTTCTCCTTCTACCCCCAGAAGATCCCAGAATCCTCTGATCTCCTAGTAAATATATTTTATGCTAGTTGTTTCCCTGTTTACCCATACAACCTTATAGTATTTCATCTCTCAGTGTGTTATCTTCTCCTCCTTTATTATTATTCATAATGTTATGTGTCTGTGTCTTAACTATCTAATTCTTGAGAGTAGGAGTCCTGGGTTTATTATTACTGATTTATCGCTTGATTTTTTTTTTTTTTTTTTACAATTTCATTGTTATTGCTTTGTTGATTTTATATATATCAAAGACATATTTGGATATCTAGTGTGCTTCTTTCAAAATATATCCATGTTCAATTGCTTTGGAATGGCCTTAAATTAGATTAGATTTTCTTGGTTTGGGAAGAGCAGTCCATTGCAAAATCAAAATGTACTCAATTCATTTAGTCCACAAGTATTTATGGAACATGTATTATGTAGACAAGTACTATGCTAGGCACCCAGGATACGGAAATTTAAAATACAGTCCCTCACAGATCTCTGTGGCAGGCTGAGTAGTAAACAGATTTCTGTGTTAGAGTTATAGTATGTTGTAACGGGGCTTGATACGGGTGTTTCCAGAGCTATAGAGGCATTTAACGCTAACTGGGGGGAAGCACAGAAGCTTCCAGGAAAGAGGCACATCTGAGGTTAGTTTAAAAGATTGAGTTAACTAAGAGAGAAAAGTGGCAGAATTTCAAGAAGAGAAATCAGCATGTACCAAAAAGAAAGGGAAAAAAATCAGATTATATAAAATTGCAAAGTATGGTTAGGGTACCTGTATTGGTATATATAGACTCTAAGGGATACCTTGTCCAGAGATGAGACTGGGAGAGTAAAATGGAAAATCAGGGAAAGCTTTATACGTCATGTGTATCAGCCGCCTCTTCGGTTCCACCTCCACGTCTTCAAGAAACAGTTCCACATGAGCTTTGTTTCATTTTGTGCTGAGAGATACCCCCCGTGAATTTATGCCATACATCTTTTGCTTCGAGCTCTGGATTTTCCCCAGCTCCTCAGGGTAGGCACTGAAAGAAGACCACTCAGCTCTTAGGCATCTGTAGCCTAGAAATGTGTGTGTGGTGAGCGGGGGGGATAGAGATCTCTTGAGGCAATCCTCACCAAAGGGAAAGAGCCCATAAAAAATGCTTCCCCTTGTTGGGGTGGATTCTGAAAGGCATTCTAGACACTCCTCAGAAGGCCCCAGAAGGATGTAGAATCAAAGGAACCCTAGGTGCTCATGGCAGTAATCAATGCACCTTTGTATTGGCTTTCTCTCCTTTCCTCTTCCACATTCCTCCATCTCTCCCTCCTGCCCTGAGATCACTTCTCCTATAAACTACCTGCATGCAAGTCCTTACTTCATATTCTGCTTTTGAGAAGAACTCAGGCTCATACAGCAGACTAGGAAGTTTGATTTTATATGTAAATGCTACAAAGAACCATGGGTTTGTTTTCAGCAGGGGAGTAACATGATTAGCTTTTCAGCTGAATGAGGAAGAAATCCACAGGAGGCTGAGAAACAGAATGGGGGAGAGTTTCTTCATATCTATGGTAACATAAAGTTAGTGAGAAAACCCTGGAAGTAAATGGATTTTTTTTAATGAGAAAATGATGATAATGGCCTTTAAAAATGGCTAACCAGATGGCACTTTCTGACTGCATTTTGTGGAAAAGAAAAATGTGCAGGGACTAGCTTTGGCTCTAGGAGAAATTATTAAGTAGGCAGAGTTTGGGGGTTTGGGGCTCTCCTACTCTTCACCTTTTCCTGTTTTGACATTCTTTTCAGAAACTTTTTAGCAACAATGATGTGCTGGTAAACTACTTTCAGGGAGAGGAACAAAGCCCCGATTTCTAGTGTTAGCCAATTTCTGTTTTGGGAATACTCCCACCACAGCCAATTTCAAACTGCTAAGCATTTCACAACCGACTAACTAACATCCTGAACATTTAACAACCCTTTCCCCCCTCCCTCCCCAACAACTGCCACTGCCACAGGAAAGCCCCAGCTACTCTGAACTCAGGCAATCAGTACTCTAGTTTCCTCTCTTTCTCGAAATGCAAACTGCCTTTCATTGCTCTTCAATGCAATCTTTTCAGGAGAGATTCTAGTATCCTGGATTTTGATCCCTTCCCCACCCAATGCTTTTCCTCCCTTGTCTCCAGAGAACATTTTATGTTTATAAGGTATGGTGGGTGCTAGGGTGTGTCCACACCCCTCCCCTTTTCCGGGCTGGTACACTGTCCTCAGCTACTGAGTGGTGGCTGCTAACTCTTCTCAGCTGCTTCTTCCTCTGAATAGAGGATAAGTCCCTCAGATGAATGGGAGCCACTTTATCCAGGAGACTGCAGGGGGGAAGGGCAGCTGACTACTGACATGACACAGAACCTCACACTGATCTACCAGTATTAACAACTCATCTTAATAAGACCTGATGAGCAAGAAGATCTGAATATAATAAGACACACTGCTCCAGAGTGTGGGTGATAAACCCCACAAAGATCCAAGAACTTGCAACTCCTGGTGAATTATTTAGGAGTCTGGTGGATTGAGGCATGTTGGAAACCCCTCTCAAAAGGAAGAGACAAATTATTTTGCCCCTTCTACGTCTAAGAAAGAAGCAAAGCGCTTTGTGGACCTCTTCAGGTGTTAGAGGACACATCCATTTTTCACATGGCACAGAAGCTTGCTCGTTTGGGCCAGGGCTCACACAAAGAACAGCTGCAGGCTGAAATATGAGCAACACTGAAGTGTGGTTCCTACAACCCAGCAGATTCCATGTTCCTAGAGTATCTGTAGTGAAGACGGGCATTCTGTCAGAATCTCTAGCCAGCCTCAACAGCAAAGACACAGCACCAATCCCTAGGGTTCTGGGTCAAGACCAAGACCATGCCATACCCTGTCCCATACTGTCCAGAACCTGCCACCTGATAGACCTTTAGAGTAGCATCTTGAAGGTACAGATGATGCATCTGTCATCAGCTTAGAGATGACACCCTGTGGGAAAGGGGCATCCTTCTTCAGGATGCCCCTTATACCTTTTTTTTTTTTTTTAAAGATTTTATTTATTTTTTAGAGTGAGCGAGAGAGAAACAGCATGAGAGGGGAGAGGGTCAGAGGGAGAAGCAGGCTCCCCGCTCAGCGGGGAGCCCGATGTGGGACTCGATCCCAGGACCCTGGAATCATGACCTGAGCCAAAGGCAGATGCTTAACCATCTGAGCCACCCAGGCGCCCGAGGATGCCCCTTATACCTTAAGCCAGGGGTTATTATATGGTGCTATATTGCCAACAGCTAGAACTCATGGGTCCAGGAACCAATGGGAAGATGTAGGGATGATCCCACTCACCATCACTCCTAGGCACCCAGCTGGGGAATTCCTACAACTTTAGGTATTATTAGTTTTAAGTTCTTGGTCCCAGAAGGGAATACTTCCACCAAGTAACACAATGAGAGGCTCACTAAACTTAAAGCTACAGCTGACATCTAGTCACCCTAGGCTCACCATGACAGTAATCTAGTTAGTATAAAAAGGAGTTATTGTACTGGCAGAAGGATTTGACCCTGATCGTCTCAAAGAGATAGAACTGCTGCTACATGTTAGGGGCAGATAAAAATATATCTGGTACCCAAGTGCCTCTCTTGGTACTTAATTGGTTTTAAATGTAAATGGTGGAGTAGAGCAACCATTGCTTGACAAGGGTATAGTAATCAGAGGCTCAGACTCCACAAGGACTTAAAATATGGGCCATCCAACCAAGCAAAGCACCTAGACCAGCAGAAGTACTAGCTAGGTAGGAAGAGGGGGTCTAAAATGGATGAAAAAGAGGGAGAAAATAAATACCAGCTATCACTTCCAGACTAACCACAGTGTGGGGCTATAGCTTATCCCATTAACTCTCCCACTCACTATGGCAAGTTTGTGCCTGGATGGAATACACTTAGTGGAAGAAGCAAGTAAATCTGAACTGGGCAAGAGGTGACTGTAGTGGATGCTCCCAGTCTCCTTTCACAAGGCCAGCTGACCCATTACCCTTGCATCCCCAGCATAGTGAGTATCGGCTGCTAAAAACTCACAGCTTCCCCTTTCTCTGGGTAAATGTCTTAGCAGAATGGATGACGCCTTGACACACATACATGGACAGCCAATGGCCAAGGACAGACTGACACAGGCATATTAAATGCCAGCCCCTTCCTGCAAGGTGGGAATAAATCCATGGTGCAATTTGTATTCTGAGTATCCAGACTGAAGCTGGTCTCCAGCCAAGATCTCTCCCTTGCTGAGCTTTCTTCCCCTGCCCTAGCCTGCTTCCTTCACCCCTTTCTTCTGAGAGTTCTCCCTCAATAAATCACTTTTCACAAGAACCTAATCTCAGGTTCTGCTCCTAGGGACTTCAACCTAAGCCTAAGAGATCGCTGGAGCAGGAAAATGGGGGAAATAATGGAAAGAATTTCAGGCGGCAGATCAAAATAAAGACCAAAATATGTGGGGACAAATGTTTTTTCATTGTCCTTTAAGTCCTACTGGGATGTTGTCAGCTTCTATCATGCAAAATAAGTTAACATTCAGCTTGCACACATGCGGAGGATTAAAGAAACAGTATTGTTAGAAAGGTACCAAAGAGGATTTCTGTCGCAGGTAGACATTTAATAAAGGGTGGCTCTTACTACCAATACTAATAATATTCTTTGAAATGATTGTTTTAAAAAGCTTGTTATGACTAGCAAAATCTGGACAAGCAGAGCAGCCTTGCTGAACGGCTTGCTGAGAGAGTCTGCCCTGCTCTGCATGCAGAGAGCTTTTCTATCATTGTTCTCCTCAAATGTGAAATGAGTTCCGCCTCACTGACTGCAGAGCCCCTGAGGTGATTGGCTTGGGGGGGGAGCCGGAGGGGGACGGCGAAGGAAGAAGCTGTGGGAATGATCCCTGCGACTCTGTAACTCATTGTGTTCTGTATTTCATTTTGTTTTTGATTCAATGTAGGCAAGCAGAAGGGAAAAATAAAGCAATGTGCAGTGTTTGGGGGATGCTCCTTGGTGCGTTAGATGGCTCAGCTTAAATCAGATGTGGCAGGCACCTTTTTAAAATGACACAATTAGCGCCCTGCTATGATGATGGCAGATAACTAATAGACTTAGACTTCTGTTGTGGTTATTTAGTAATAAATTGTTTACCATCCCTATCGTCATTTGAGGTTTGTGAAGTTCTAGTGTTAGAATAATAGCATCAGGTAAAAAGCTCTAGGCTTTAGAAAAGATGGATGGTAGCCAGAAATCATAAGGAATGAATACTGAAAACAAAACAAGATAAAATAAGAGGAAATGAACCTGGGAAGACAGGAAAAAACAAGGACAGGCAGAATAAGTGTTATGAAATAGGATCACTATTAAAGTGCTTTTGTAAATCAAGTAGCATGATCTAATGTGACTTAAATTGCATAAAATAAAAATTAAATCTTATCAAAGTTCTTGAGTAATGGTGTGGCAGGCACTGTTGCTTGTTTGTCCAACAGTTATTTCCAAACCCATGCCCCATGCTCCCTCCACCAGAGACACAACACCATATATTCACATTCCCAGCCTCCTGGTATAACAAGCAGTGGCCATGAGACCCTCTTCCAGCTAATGAAATGTAAGACAGTACTTCTAGGAAGTTTCCAGAATTTTCTTTTTCTGAGAGAAGAGGCACACCTACATAGAATGTTCTTTTTTGCTATGCTTCTTTTTCTGTTTTTGACTCTGGCTTGGCTTTAAAGCACTGGCAGTCATCTTGAATCCATGAGGGAAGTTCACAAACAAGCTAAGGATGAGAAAGCCGAACAGGAGGAACTGGGTTGTTTACCACATTATCAAGCCACCAAACAACCTGAGCACCACCCCAGCCTTTTCTGGACTTCTTAATTGATACAATAAACGAATAAATGTCTGAGTATTTTAAGCCATGTCTAGTAGTCTGCTCTGTGGCTTATAACAGAGCACATCCATATATTTACAAATAACTCCCTGATTAGTGTTGAAAGGCATAACAAGTCAATCCAGGCTGTTATTAAAGAAGAGATAGAGACCACCTCTGCCCAGGAGAGGCAGGCCAGGCTTTTAGGATGACAGGTGCTGTACAGGAATGCTCAGACACAAGGTGCATGGGTCGCTGGCTGAGCTCCCAGGTATGGAGCCAAGAGCCAGGCTGGCAAACACAAGGCCAAGTACTCACAGGAGGTTAAGACTACGGAATCCAAAACAAGGACCCAGCTAGGGGCCGAAGCCAAGAGAGAATCTCAAACAGAGGAACTGACCTCAGGAAAACAGGTTTGTGTGGCAGAGGCTAAGCCAAGTTTAAAGGCAGCAGCTAAGATTTCCCAAAGGAAATGAGTCCAGCCAACAAAACTTGCAGTACCATAATGCCTTTTAAGGAGTGGTCCAGGGCTTCCCATGCAGCCCTGGTTTTAAAAGACCTTATGTTAGGGGAATAAGATCTTCCTAAGATTTACTGAATTTAGATGTCCTGCCTCTGTCCCCCAGTAAGCTCTGAGTACTTACAATATTTTACAGTAACTATGAGTTTGTCTTCTCATAAGAAAGAATTTAGTTCCTCTGAGGATAGAAATGCTTTATTTGTCTTTGTGTCTCATTACCTATCAGAGTACTTAGCAATGACTCTGATTCTACAGGGGCCAATGACAGGCTGCTCTAAGATGGGCCACTTTGGCATGAACATCATTTTGAGTTAAAAGTAATCAAAACCCATTAGATAAGGAAAAGCTCTCTTCCTGGTCTTCAACTGCCTAAATTTACATTGGCAAGGAGAGCCTGTATCAGGAACAGAGTTATTAACAGAGACTCCCCTTTACCTAAGACTCTTATCTGTGAAATAGGGCAACCTTTGTTTTTTGAAACATCTCCTTTCACCTTCCTGCTAATGGCCTTTCTCCCCTTTGTAACCTCAGACCCCACCCCTCTCCTTAGCTCATGCAAACTTCATGTTGCCTCATTGTTCTTGGAATTTCCATGTCTGTGGGGATTCCCTTATATACACTATTAAATTTTATTTTCTCCTGTTAACCTGTCTCACATCAATTTGATTCTCTAAGTCCAGCTAGAAGGACCTTGTAGAGCAGAGAAAGGTCTTCCTCCCCAACAATTCACAGTTTGTTTAGAAGATGGATAATAGGGGCACCTGGGTGGCTCAGTTGGTTAAGCATCCAACTCTTGATCTCAGCTCAAGTCCTGTGTTGGGCTCTACTTTAAAAAAAAAGAATATGGGCAATAAAAATAATAACAGTATTTATTGAGCACTTACAATGTGCCAGACATTGTGCAAAATGGTTTATACACAATAGTTCATAGGAAATCATCACAATCATTATCCTGACTTCAGCAATGAGAAAACTAGGGCTTATAAAAGTTAAATAAATTTCCCCAGAAAACCCACCCAGGAGATAGCAAACTCTGCATCTGAATCCAGGTCACCTCCCTCCAGAGAATAGTGTTCTTACTCCCTCATGGAGGGAAAGAGAACACAAAAATCATTTAAGACACTACTAAAGAATTATGGTATTTGTCTCTTTTTTCTCTCATAAAGGAAACTGGGGATTCTTAGAAACTTGGGGGGTTTTTTGCCCCTGTGAATAATTGATAGAGCTATGTTTTCAAGGGCCTGGACATAAACAAGATGAAGTTGGGTAGTTACAAGAATTAGAGAAAGTAAAAGTTGGGCATCCTGAGAAAGAACTTATGTGAGGGGCCGCATGAGCTCCTACAGCCTCAGTAAAGCATCACGGGGCTGAAGGAGCAGAGATGAAGAGAGATGCACCAGAATCCATGACCAACACCATCTCTAGGTTTTCTGGCCTCTCACAACCCTGCATATCCTGCAGATCACAATGGGTAGGGAAAGAAGCCCCAATGATGACTAATATAGGATCTTCCTGTCCACCCTGAGAAATAGGAGGCAAATTATTAGTCACCTTTAATCTGGTATGGAAAAATCAAGTCAAATGATGTTTCCAGGAGTGGTGGGTTCTGCCTCACCATTACACCTCCAACAGAAACAAGGGAAGGAAAAGAGAGAGGAAGGGACTGTGGTGCACACTGAGTGGGCAGCTACCTAAGTTCCAGCACAGGCTTTGGGTCTGCTTCAATCCTGATAAGCTCTCACCACCAAGTCTCCACTTCAGGGGTACAGATTCATCTCCAGAAATCTCAGAAATACGAAAAACACTTCTTGAGAAAGCCAACTTAATAACTGAGGCAGAAAGCACTGGCCATGGAGGATGCTGAAGTAGGCACAAACTAAGAGGAATAATAAAAGAAAAAAAAAATCTACATGAAAAGAAAAATCCCACAATTAGAGGAGGAGCCCTGACAGCTGTGACTAATTAAGAGACTCTATGATGTTGTGTCTCAAGGTTCCATGATTTAGTTTTTCATATGATTAAAAAGAGAGGTGGTCACCTCAGGAAAGGATGGTTGGTTTATTTGTATTACCCTTTAAGAGATTTCCTAATACTTTCATTTACCTGACAAATGTGCATAACTTTATGCTGTCCTAGAACTATAGTTAAAAGCACAAGAGGCAAATTTTCAGACTTCAGGCTCCTGCTACTGAGTTTTAATTGTGAATGAAGTTCCATGACTCTAGAAGCCCAATACTACTGAGTATTGATTCAATTGGCCCAACATACAAAATTTGTGCATGACTACAAGCTATGTGCTTCCCAGAAATTTCAGTTATTTTCCTGAGATTGTAGGAAATAGGATCCATGACCCCTAGGAGACAAATGACTCCCTTCTTGAACCAAGTTTCTGGCACTCTATGGGTCATGTGTAAAGATCATTGTTAAAGAACCTCATAAAGGGAAACCCCTGGAACCCTCTGAGGCTGACACAGTCCGTGGTACAACCACTTACACATCATTCATTTCTCTCCTTCTTCTGTGTTAGAGAAAGACCACTAGTTCACAGACCTGTACCTCTGAAACGAATAATACATTATATGTTAAAAAAAAAAAAAAAGAAGAAGATAGCAGGAAGGGAAGAATGAAGGGGGGGAAATTGGAGGGGGAGACGAACCATGAGAGACGATGGACTCTGAGAAACAAACTGAGGGTTCTAGAGGGGAGGGGGGTGGGGGGATGGGTTAGCCCAGTGATGGGTATTGAGGAGGGCACATTCTGTATGGAGCACTGGGTGTTATGCACAAACAATGAATCATGGAATACTACATCAAAAACTAATGATGTAATGTATGGGGATTAACATAACATAATAAAAAAAATGGAAAAAATAAATAAATAAATAAATCTTAAAAAAAAAAAAAAGACCACTAGTTTAAATGTATTGCTTTCTAACACTTACTAAAGTACATTCGCTACTTCATTAGGGATGCTTTATTTTTTTTCTTTTATTTCTTTTTACTCACTTAATATCATTCCATGCTGATAATTTGCCATTATCAAAACTGTGTTCCATCGACTCCCGAAAAAGGGCTAAGGCACAGCTAGTTACAAGACTAGAGTCCAAAAGGATTAACATCTTGGACTAACACAATAAAATTAAATTTTGTTGAACATAGAGTCCTGTATATAAACACAGAAAAAAGCATGAGTATTATATTAAATAAAAACAGATGTTTTATGGGATTGAAAGATTTAACCTCATGAATCTTTTCACTGAGAAAAGATGTTTGAACGAGTCAACAAGCCAACATCACACCAGTGTGACGTGGCCACCAAAAATATTAATTTAGTCTTAAGCTACACTCATGGAAGTGGATGAGATGGGCTTCTCCCTATCCTGGTATGATCAGTTTGGGTAGGTTCAATGCCCATACGATGGTGAGACTTGAATCCATATCTTGCCAAAGACTCTGAATCTCTTGCCCCTAGACTTCGTAAGATCTTGGCAGAGATAATATAGAGAAAATTCAGGCATCCAATGAGTGGTTGGGCACTAGCTGCTTAGTGGATAAGAGCCCAGGTTCTGGAGTCAAACTTTCTGATAGTTACATCACTTACCATCGTGTGACCTTGAGCAAGGTACTCAGTATCCGTGAACTTGTACCAGCTTGCTTCTGCTGCTTAACCAACCACCCCAAACAGAGTACAGTACAACACTAAGCATGTATTGCTCACTCATGAGTCTGCTGTTTAGCTGGCAATAGGCAGATCTGGCCTAAGCTATGCACGATTTGGCTTCAAACTGTTTTTGGGTCCAGGTCTGTTCTTCATGTGTCTCGCTGTCTTAGGACCTGTCAGCCTCCTGCAGCATGCCCTTCTCTTGGTGATGGAAGGGGTGCAAGAGGGAAAACTCAGCCACATCTATTACCATCCCACTGTCCAAGGGGAGTCATGTGGCCAAAACTTAAGTCAAGGGCTGCATCCTCACATGGTCGTGGCAGAAGTGTGTTGATGCATGACACACATTGGAAAAACATTTAACTGACCACAAAGCCATAGTATTCTCACAGACAAAATAAGTTTACTGCACCTATCAGGTATGGCAGGCAGACCAATGATTGGCCAAAAATGCCCCTGTCCTAATCCCCACAACCTGCGAATACAGTACCTTATATGGCCAAAGAGACTTCGCAGACACCGTTGCCCTAAGGATTTTGAGACAGGAAGATTATCCTGGATTCTCCAGGTAGGCCCAGAACAAATCACAAAGGTCTTTAGAAGGGAAAGAAGAAGATGGGGAGTTAGAAAAGGGGACATAACACTGGAAGCAGAGGCAGGACCAGGAGCCAAAGAATGTGGCCAGCCACCAGGAGCTGGAAAAGGCAAGGAATGGATTCTTCCCTAAAGCCTCCAGAGGGAACACAGCCCTACAGAAAGTCCCATAAGGCCCATTCCAGACTTCTGACCTCCAGAACTAAAAAGTAATAAATTTGTGTCATTGTAAGCCACCCAGTTTGTGGCAATCCGTTTCAATAGAAATAGGACAGTAATATACCAGGTGAGTAATTATCATTGTTCAGTCTCCCCTACATATGGATACCGCAGGCTTTATCTTTCGTATAACCACGTAATTAATGTGGATGCCAAAGGCCTTGCTCTTTATTTCTGGGGAAAGTCAGGAGTCCCGTGTCATTGAAAAGGAAAGTGTTCACATGGAATAGTTTGGAAGGAGCTCAGCAGAATCTTGAAACATGAGAGGGCATCACCTCTGCCAGATGATTCCCAAGCAGCGTGCTGACAGCTGTCAAAGGAAGGCCTCACGAGTCTGTCACGAGAGGACACACAAAGCTGGCTCTACATCCAAGGTCATGTGTAGGTAAGCACGGCTGTTCTGCCAGCATGGGCTGCTTCTGGGGCACTCATGAGCAGGGCAATCCCACAGCTTGTCCATGCGGCCCCTGCTCTAACCCATGAAGCCCACAGCCCCCCAGTCGTGAGACCTGCCAATTTCCCCTGAGGTCACAGCCCACCCAACTCTTCTCCCTTCCTAAAATGACCCTCATTCAGTCTCCTCCAGATTGGCACTCTCTCCCCGTTTGAACTCCACTGACTTGTTAGAACATAATTCCCCTGCGCCTACTCTTCTGACAAAACCTCTCTCTTGCCAATCAGTAACCTGGCTTTCACTACTCTACCCATTTTGTGGACGAGCCAAGCTTTCAGACTTTTCATATAATAAAGATCTTCAATTCCATACCCTCAGTTACATAAAAGGTGCAAAAAAGGGGCAACTTAATTCTTTCATGGCCTAACTGCTGGAGGAGTTAATCAAGAAGACATGACTGTCCGCTGACAGGCAGTCAGAGGCTCCTCACGCCCTCCCCTATTCTTGGAATGAATGCTCTGCCCACCTTTCCCACAATGGGAGCTGTTTCAAGGAGGCAGCCTTGAGAGAGCAAGGTGTTGAGGTCATCTGGATAGTATTTGTGACTGAAGCCAGTTAAGGCCTCTACGTAAACTTTTGAAATTCTGGCAGGTATGGAGATCCACTCATCTTGTGGCTGCTCAAGACAAGCTTCATATGTAGGTTCCCTTGCTTATTAAACCTGCCTTCTACTGATCTGAAGTGGCCTGCCTCTTTCCCTGGTCAATTCCTGCCCTCCATGTATGGGAACTCGTTTCAGATTTCATCGGGGAAAGCTCTAGAGGTTGGGAATTAATGTTAATTTTGTTGTTTGGGAATCAATAAAATAAGGAATACTTCTACAATTAGTTTTTTAACTATGAGGGAGAGTTACATGAACAAAATGTGCATCTATCTCTTTCTTCCTAACAAGATGTTCTAAGGCATAAATTGTCAGAAATTAGGTGAGATAATGAATTATTGCAAAAATAAAACTGAGCAACAACATCCTAATTATTACTTGAATAGACTTGTGCACATGAACCGACATCCCTTAACAAAAATTTCTGTATGACATTTTAATCTGTCTATAATTTCTAAAATTCCTTCCAGGCAATAGCGATTGAGGAATTGACACATTTATATAGTGTGTCAACTTATAGACTATTAAATGTTTATATTGCTTTTTTTTTTAAAGATTTTTTTTTTTTTTTGACAGAGAGAGACACAGCGAGAGAGGGAACACAAGCAGGGGGAGTGGGAGAGGGAGAAGCAGGCTCCCCGTGGAGCAGGGAGCCCGATGCGGGGTTCGATCCCAAGACCCTGGGATCATGACCTGAGCCGAAGGTAGACGCTTAATGACTGAGCCACCCAGGCACCCCTGTTTATATTGCTTTTATACAAAATTCAAAGTACTGGGTTTGAGAGAAAATATCAGAAACTCTGTAAGCATGAGTAGGGCCACCCAAAGGATGCTTGTCTAGTCCTGCTATTATATTGCTTTTAATGTTTAGAAACATCAGATGCTAATTTCCTAATTATGTGGTAACCATTAGTTGCCAGTAAGAGTTCATTAAGCAGTTTCCAGTCATCTTGTGGAATCTGTGGGTTTGCTCAGCATGTTGTTCTAAAGTCAGAATTCAGGTAAATTAATGGATTAAGCTTCAAGCTTCCACGAATTAAAATGTTGTGATGATCCCATGTCCTGATGATAAAAGTGCTTTGATGAATAGGGAAGAATGAGAATTATTCCAAGGAGATATTCACTGAACTAATGAGAGAAAGTTGTACTAAGATTCATGGAACTTGGATAAATGTTCATGGTCAGAGTCACTGTTAACTGACTTCTGGAGCCTCATAGGATCAAGGTAAGAGTCATTAATTATGCAGATCACCCTTCAGTTCTTGGACCTTGAGATGGAACTAAATTAGAAAGAAAGCAAGAGAAGTTGAAGAAAGGACTACAACAAAATGATGGTCTAATAAGACAAAGACTAAATGGAGGAAAAGATAAGCATTGGAGAAATGAAGAATGGGTACAGAGGCCAATAAGAAAACAGAGAAGGAGAATCCTCTGGAAAAGGAAGAGAAAGTCAAGTTTTGTATCTGAATTCTTACAGAAATCACTTTATACAACCATTCACAATACACCACTGAATAGTTCATGAAGGCAGGAGTTGGGTTTTAGTCCTCACATTATCTAGCTTAGTGACGGCTCCATAATAGATATGTAGTAAGTGGTAATTAAAAGAATGATTGAATGAATATAGAAGATAACCTACAACAGAAAGAATTTAATGGAGCAAGCTACTGACACTTCACCATGCAAAATCAATTCCTATCTGTAGAGAGCAAAATGGAGTCTCTCATGTCAAGCAGGGGCCTGTGTCAAGCCATGACGCAAGCAGGTAAGGTACCGCTGCTAGGAGACATCGTGGGGACCCACGTCAGCTGACCCCCCAGAACTGATAATGAGCAGAACCAGAGGAGGTCTGCAAAGACCCGAAACTGATGAAATCCCTTTAAGAGGGGAAGGATTTTGGCAACAAACTATCAGATTCTTCAGACCTGACCCCTCTGTGTCTGACCACTTAAAAAAGGCAACTGCCGCTGAAGGTCCTGTCTGATGGATCTCCGAACAGAACCCAGATCCTTCACTGCTTGAACATCAGGAGCAGTGAGTGCTGAGAGCTGACCAGGACCAGACCAAGGCCTTATCTCAACTGTGCGCCCAGAGACTGACTTCAAGTTGGGTTCCTTAACTTCCTGCGCCCTCTGTTATCGTGTCTATTTGTGGCTTGTCTTCTGTCCTGCTCTGTGTGCCGTATAAGAAGCCATATTGAATCCCATGGTGAATTGTCATTGAGTTTGGAATCCTGAACCTGCTTCGTAATTGTGATTTAACTTTGCTTTCTGATTGAATAAAGCTGACATTGTGGAAAGACATTCCTCATGTGTGCGCCTTCCTGACGTGCTCCCGACACTATGCAGTATGGGAAATCTCCAAACCCAGAGGGGGTGGAAAAGAAGAAAATAATCACGGTGGAAGAGAATTTCACTTAATTCATTAACTCAAAGAAAGAACATTTATTGAGGTCCTCACCAGTGTCAGTGTCAAAAGCTGTGGCCTCGAGTAGCAAAGTTTTGGTAGGTGGAAGGTGGTCACGGTCACAGCACGCCAGCTAGTTTGAACAATTGCTTCAAGCTTACACGCTCCTTGCCTGCTAACTGCAGTTCATTGGTTGGAAGCAGAACTAGCCTCCTTTGCTTGAGGTTTCACGGGCCTTGAGGAATAAAGGACCAGACTTTCCTGGAAGCTAAGGCCTGACCCCATTAGAAACAGCTGCCTCTGATACCAACCAGCCTGTTCAGGGTCACGTTGACATATGATTAACGGCCTGAGCATCAGCGTCTCCTGCACATAGCCCCCATCATTTCCCAAGCCTTCTGCTTTAAACATCCCTCCACTGCCCCGCCTTCGCCTAGACTGGGAACATGGTCTTTGAGACATTAGTCCACCATCTTCCCAAGTTGAGCCTTCCTGAATAAAACAACCTATCACTCATCTCTCGAGTATTGATATTCAATAGGTGAGCAGCCAAACTGAGTTTAAGACCAGTTCGCTGCTGGGGAACAATAGGACCTTCAGGCCCATCGGTTGGCAAGCCTTTAATTGTACATAAAAAATAGATCAGTAGTACCAGCCCATTTTTGGTGCTTCTTTCCCTGCTTTTTGGATAACAAGTCACCTAATTTCTTAATGTAGTTTCTTGCATCATTTGGAATTGTATCAAAAATCCTACAGTTTCTTGCTACTTCCTGATAGCTAAAAGAGGCAATATTTTCATTAGTAAATGTTTATTTTTTTTTTAAGATTTTATTTATTTATTTGACAGAGAGAGAGAGAGCACAAGCAGGGGGAACAGTTGAGGGAGAGGGAGAAGCAGGTTCCCCACCAAGCAGGGAGCCTGATGCGGGGCTCGATCCCAGGACCCTGGGATCATGACCTGAACTGAAGGCAGACGTTTAACCATCTGAGCCACCCAGGCGCCCCAGTAAATGCTTATTTTGATAGAACATTACATAAAAATTTTTTCTGAGTAAATGTGATATTGAATCCTCTAACAATGTTTCATACACAGAGAAGATGCTCAAATTATTATTAATAATGATATTACCTCATAAAGTTGCTATGAGAAATAAATATGTCAATACACATAAATAATAAGAACAGTGCATTCTGTACTTAATCAACATTTAGTATTACTGTTGCCACCGGGACCAAGGAGTCATCAAGAGTATCACCTTGTTTTCACTGGAATATTATTCTATTGCCAAAGCTAGATGAAGTGAACCAGAGATGAATAATAATAGGTAGAGCCAGGAATTTCTGTTAATCATCCACCTAAAGTTAGTGAACAACGCTGAGCAGGGGTCTTCCTTGAGCTAACCCATCACCCCCTTCCTTTCAATCTCAAAACAATTTAATCAAATGATGTTATAGAGATGATAAGTTTTGCTAAATTTTGAAAATACAATTTAAAACTGAGTGGAAGCTATTTAATTCTGCAGAAAAACCTTCCCTAGGTGAAGATTTGAATGTTCAATAAACAATAGATTTTTAAATCTGCTACACAAATATTGAAGTTTCAAAAGACTAAATCATATCATAACATTGTTAACTATGATAAGTATATTATGATATGATTTAGTCTTACCAATCTTCTTATTTGTAATTATAACGTTTCAAAAGGTAAGGCTGAGTGTTCTTATAGATAGCATTGTACTTTTAAAAACTAACAAAGCCTAAACAGTCAAAGGCAGGGTTCTCATGTTACTAGCTTTGGGCCAGACGCTTGATTTCTCTTACACTTACTTATCTACAAACAGGCATTATAATAGTCATTTTCCTGCTTATTTCACAAAAATCTTCGGTACAATCAAGTAAAATAATGTATGTGAAAACCTTTGCAAAATGCAAACTGTTCTGCAAATGTATGATTATTTTTATTTTCCTTATCTTAAATGTTAAAAATGTCATAATTATAAGCACATCAATCACAGATGTTCATGTAAATACAAAGATGAAAGTTATACGTTTGAGTTCTTAGAAAGGAGCCAGCATAATATATGGTATAACTATTTTCCTTTTTTGCATCTATTTTTCTCTAATATAGTAGTTTTAAATTTGTAAAAAGAGGGCGCCTGGGTGGCTCAGTTGGTTAAGCGACTGCCTTCGGCTCAGGTCATGATCCTGGAGTCCCGGGATCGAGTCCCGCGTCGGGCTCCCTGTTCGGCAGGGAGTCTGCTTCTCCCTCTGACCCTACCCCCTCTCATGTGCTCTCTCTCATTCTCTCTCTCTCAAATAAATAAATAAAATCTTTAAAAAAAAATTTTTGTAAAAAGAGGGAATTAAAATTATAGGAATTACAGAAAAAGATTCTGAGTATACAACAGATTATACATGTTTGAAGAGAGGGTCAAGATAAGATTACTGATTCTTAATTACCATCTGAAATTTAATCTCGGAAGAAAATATTAGAAAAAAAAAATGACCTTGATTATCTGCATCACTGACCTACCCCAAGAAACTTTGGAAATATGTTGCCACTAAGATCCAGGTGTATCTCAAATCTAATCATGCACTGAGTGGATGAGAGCCATGAGCTACATAGTGGCTTTGTAATTTGTCTTCCATGAAGTAACTAATTTTAAAAAATAAATAAAAAATATTTTTTTCTAAAATTTTCCAGTTATGAGGAGTAAAATCATTTATCTAGATAGGCTAATCCTTTCAGCAGAATATCTTAAAAAGAACTAAAACAGAACACCTACATCAGAATGATGGTAATTTCAGGAACCATTTCTAAATCAACAAATTGATAAATTAGGATACCAGTAGGAAACAAGTCTGTCAGGATATCTTTAGTTATCTTTGGCTCAGGAAAGACTTTCCTGGTGATCTAACATGATCAGAAGAACAAATAACAGATCGATACATAACTTCTTTGTTTCCCCCCTTAAATAGTGAGGACATAAAGGACATTAAGGAATATTTTTATTAACTCTAGTGAACTGGATGAATTTCCCTTTTACACGCTAGATCAGTGATTCTCAAACTTTAGTGTACGTACAAACAACGTAAACAGCAGCTAATAAATGCATATTTCCATGCCACAACTAGATTTCAGGTTTTCAGATTTCCAAACCGGCCTTTCTTGAGCATTATACTCTTGTCGTTTCTGGGAGAGATGGAAAAGCCAAGCACCTGTATCTGAAGAGCCATAATCTAGACCTTGAGTGATTGGAGGCCTTGAGTGATTCACAAATGAAACAATGAACCACCCTCTATAAGGCCCACCTAAGCATCCAAGTGACTTTTCTCTTTTTACCTCCTGGTCCGTTCCTACCCACAAAAACCTTAATTAATACTGCACATCCTCAATCATCCCGAATTCTGTAGGGTAAACTAATTAACAAGTGAAATGGGAATTTGCTCTAACATCTCTTTTATAGATAATTTTCTAAATAAATACTGCTGAGAGTATTTATAAGAGCCTGGGTGGCTCAGTTGGTTAAGCATCTGCCTTTGGCTCAGATCATGATTCCAGAGTCCCGGGATGGAGTCCCACATTGGATTCCTTGCTCGGCAGGGAGCCTGCTTCTCCCTCTGTCTGCTGCTCCCCCTGCTTGTGCTCTCTCTTTCTCTTTCTGACAAATACATAAATAAAATCTTTAAAAAAAAAAAAAGTACTGCTAAAGAAGTATAAATGTTTGAGGCAAATAATTTCAAAAACTACTCTCTGCACAGTTGAAATTTTTGCAAGGTACATGCCAATATTCTACGAGACAGGAATAACAGAATGGGAAACTAACAGAGAGGAAGCCAAGTGATTTACAGATTCTTTGGAAGCTTTTATTTATATTTAGTGTTTCCTCTCAAGTTTCAAGTTGAGTGCTTTAAGATTTTATAACTTAAAACAGGAAGAAAGATCTGTTTCTTCAATTATAGTTCCTTGCTTCGATAAGATTGTGCATTGAAACCTTAATCAAATATCTAAGATACCACTCCTCATTTTTTCCTCCCTGAGAAAAATTGCTACATTATGGTTACATCCAGTTAAGTTTGCTGCTTACTTTCTAAGGGATATAGAAAATATACAGAGATCCAGGGAAGAGTCACATCTGATCCCATAACCATAGGAGTAACTGAATGGTAACTTCTATTTTCAGTCCCTGGGGCTTCCCTGCTACTGCATTGTGGGAAACCTACTCAGTCACCCTAAGGCACATGCCGAAGACATTTGTCACTCTTTACGACATACCTATCCTTTAGCAAGAAGCAAGCATCCAAGTTAGCTCTCTATATAATTCTGTGTAGGTGTATTGCACCCTCCAAGGGGTGCTGTTTACACAATGATGTGAAGGGAGCCCCCTAAAATAGTGCATCTGGCAGCCACCATCCAAGGTAAGAGCTCCTTTAACTTATGTTATGTCCTGGAGAAATCAGAGAACATTCCATGACAACAGTGGTGATGATTACGATGAAACCAATGATGATAGTCAAAATCCTTGAATACCTACAATATGCTGATTACTTTGCCATCATGGTTCAAGTTAAAGCTAAATTAATCACAATAAATGCAAACATTTTTTAAACTTAATTATTATGGAGTCTTGGTCTACACCTTGGCAATAATAATTTCTGCAGTGGGTGAAACACAGAGGCTACCAAGATGATCTCAACCTAATAGTCACATCTCTGGAAATCTATACAAGATTTTTTCCAGCCTAATCAAACATAGTCATCAGTTTCTAATTTTTGATTCCCCACCCCCACCCTTAATCAGTGAAATCTTTCATGGATAAATTCTATATATGAAAAGAACCCTTGATCTTAACTATTTTTACCCTTTAATTTCTTTTTTTTAAATCCTGGTGATGTGATCTTTCCAAATACTTCCTTCGAAATGAAAAATAATCAAATACCTTTGGTTAAAACACTTTCTCCCTAAAAACAAAAAAACAAAAACAAAAAAAAACCCCAAAAAACCCACTTTCTCCCTACCACTACTGCATCCTTATATAATGCAGAGGCACTGAATAATTCATCAAGGAGATTTTATTTAAATATTGAGAATCATATAAAACCTTATTACAATGAAAAATATTGGCTTGCTACCTTAATGATAGTGATTATGAATTCTGTTCCTGAAATAATGATGCCTGTTTTTAACAGAAAATCATTTTACCAATGCTTCCGGGCAATTTCAAAAATTTGTCTAAACATTAGATCATTACCAAAGGCCCCAGGATCTGAATAATACATTTCTACATTACTGTGGAGAATCTATCACATTTTCAAGGCTAATGTTTACTCTAAAATCTGGATCTCAGTCTATATATTTATAGAGGAATAACTTCTTCAAGTGCCATTCTAGAGTTCTCATGGGCAAATGAGTGAAGAAATGCACCTCAGATAAAACCTGCAACCTCCAGAGCAGTGGGAGAGAGTCCAAGTTCATCTTTACAGCTTCATACCATTCCAACTGAATCTAGTTACACTGAATGCAGCACTCTATCTTCTCTGGTTTAAAATCTATACAAGAGATGATAAATGCTAATCTGGTATCTCAAGGATGATAAACCAGAAATTAACTTCTAAATTGTGCTCAGATGCTTTGAACTATAGTCTGTCTTTTTTTTTTTCTTGGCTAAGAAACAGATGCATTGTTTTAGTCATTGCACACTGGAAGAAAAGACCACTCAAATGTTAGAAATTTGGCTTTGGGAATCCACCTAATTTGCTAAGCATAATGACCCTATTTTTAATCGTTGGCTGTTGAGACAATATCTTTGATGGGGGAGTGACTCATGAAGTATGTAGGAGTCATGAATAAGAGAGGCTTGCTTTCAACTAGAGGGCAGAGAGGTATTGAGAAGGTGAGTTAGGAACAAAGCCCAGGGGGAGCAAAGTGCATTGACTTACCTGCAGTACTTTGGTCAAATTGTTAAATAGAGCTTGGCCGGCACTCACTTTGTATTTGACGCCTCTGACTGTCCCATTTTTGCTTAAAATGTTGACTCTTCTTGTACCAAAACCCTTCTCACTGGCAGCTCTTGCTAACACCAGCAAGTTATCCTGGTCGTTCTCACACTCATCACCTTCCGATCCTATGTGGCCATTTTGCTGTCCATCAGACTCACTCAGTCCATCTATCCCCCAGATGCTGGCACACTCGGAGTCGAGAGAGCCTGATGGTTGCCCATCTTCGTACACTTCCTTCAGAACCCGCCCGCTATGAGATGATGCGATCCGAAACCGGACTTTCCGTGGCCTGTCATTTTCTGCCTTTATGTCCCTTTTCAGCATGATCACTTCCACCCACATAAACACTTCACATAATTCTGGATCCCTTGTTATTGCAAGAGTCCACTTGCCACATAGCAATATGAGAGCTTCATTCTCCTGACAGCAACACCCATATGAAACTAACATCGAAAGGAAAGAAGATTCCTAAGAACTTACAGTGCATCTCTGCTATTAATAATGAATGTGTCTGTGTGTGCTATGGTTACCTTTAAACTAAAACCTGCAAATGATCCCAGCCTTTAAATATTAAACAGCCGTGGTGGACTCTTTTAACAGGACAAGTGCAAGAAAGTGGCGTGCACTGAAACAAAAAGTAAGTAGGGGGCAAGGAAATGAAAGACTTCAACTTTGAAGCCAACCATGAGTGTTGAAAAGGATCTTAGCAGAAAAGTATCTCTACAATTCACTGTCCAGGGTGGAGGCCAGAGATAAAATGTGGAATCTAATGTGTAGGATGGGATGAGTCTTGGTCTTCCCACAGTGCTTATGACAGTCCCACACTGTCAGCAGGTGATCCTTAAAAAGGGCAGTGGACCTGGACCATGAACCATGAAAGGCTATGGACTCTGAGAAACAAACGGGGTTTTAGAGGGGAGGGGGTGGGGGGATAGGTTAGCCTGGTGATGGGTATTAAGGAGGGCACGTACCGCATGGAGCACTGGGTGTTATACAAAAACAATGGATCGTGGATCACCACATCAAAAACTAATGATGTATTGTATGGTGACTAACATAACATAATAAAATTTAAAAATAAATAAATAAATAAAAAATAAAAAGGGCAGTGGACTACATGCCAATCTAGAGCTTTTAAAACTAGCTCTTTAATCATCTATTAGACTTCATCAGCATTGTATAAGATGCATTTTCAATCTGCATCTTCATGCACAAGTGATTTTGCTAAAGAATAACTTTTTAAAAAACTATGAAAAGAGAGAACATTTGCCTTGTTACTTTCCCACTTCTGCTAGCAGCAAACATTCTCTTGGACAAAGGGAAAGGTTTTGGAATGAAACTTAATGGAACAATGAGAGAAGAATGGAAAATCCTCCAAGCCAGCCAGATCAGGCAAAGCAGTCCATGTGACCTGTATTAATAAATATTATATCCAAATCACCCAGGCATAAAGAAGGGACCTCTTAATGGTGTGCTCAGCGGATTTGCTGACGCTTTGATGAGTGACTGAACAATCTCTTAAGATAAAAGGCCATATTAAAACATACACAATGGTGAGTGCCCCAACCTGTCTGCACCTCCAAAGGGAGGACACACAGCTGGCCCTCATATTGCACTTCAAGGTTTCTTAATGTTTATAGTTTTATCTGATATAAATTGAATTTACATTTATTTTAGAAAATTCAGACAATAATTGCACAGCGCTGAAGATAAAAGTCACACCAAAAAAGAAAAGTCACGAATGACCTCACTAGAGATGTTAATAATTTTGTGAAATATCTTCCAGTCTCTATGAAGATGAGATGCTCTGATGGTCACAAAACTACATTGCCCAGCCTCTTGCCATTTAAGGGGAAAAGGAACAAGTGCCTAGCTTTTGCTGATGGGATGTGAGCAAAAGTAATGCATCATTTGTGGGCCGAGGCAGTTAAGAGAAAGAGTCCCCTGTCCATGCCCTTTCTCTTCCCCTCTCCCCATCTGCTAGCTGGATGACCCCAGCAGTCTTGAAGCCTGAAGTCCTTCCAATAGTTGTACCATATTTTCTTTCTCTTTCTGGATTGCTAGATGTTTAAATTATTCAAAATATTTAGTAAAATAACACTGCACTGAATGTTCTTGTTCAAAATCAGAGCAGATATATCTAAGTAGTTCTTTAGTGTCCATTCCTTTGGGTAAAGTTGATGAGGGAAGAATTTTTTTTTAATGTCAAGCTTTTGACATAAATTGCCAATTACAGATAAGAAAAGCTGTAAAATTTACACTTCTCCTAGCATATGAGCTCCTATTTACTGCACTCTCACCAGTGCTAACAATGCATATTACCAATTTATTGTTTATTTTGTCAAGTCAAAAAGCAGTATTTCAGTGATGTTATAATTTCCCAGCTTTGAACCCTGTTGATGACTTTCATTCTGAATGTTTTCTTCATATAGAACTCTCACTGAAGAAAAAGATGGGAGAAAAATAGAAATCTCTGCCTCATGGTTAATTGAATTAGGAATCAAATATTAGAGAATTCTATATAATGCCAAAAAAGAAGCAGGGAGAGATAAAGAGAGGAAGGAAGGGAGAGAGAAAGAGCTAGCACTCTATCAACTATCTCTAAGTGACAATATTAAGAGGCTTTAACTTGGCAAAGTAAAAGAGTATGTAGTCAAAGTACATAACAAGAGAACCTAAGTGAGGAAATACTTACTGGGAAAGAAGAGAAAAATAATTCAGTTTTATACCCAAATGTCCAGATCTTTAAAATACACCAAAGTGAGGGGGGGGGCATGAATATTAGCCTCATCAAAAAAAAAAAAAATCAAAATTCTGTGATCGTCCCAATTATTTTTTGCCCTGAACTCCTCATGTAATCTGCCCTAGTTCCCTTTTTCTAGATGTTTGGATTGGACAGAGTGCTATAGCATGAGCAGAATTTTGAAGTCAAAAAGCCTAGGTTCAAATTCCAGCATACCTCAGTGAGAATGCTCTTTTCACCAACCAAATCTTCAATTTTCCCATCGGTAGAATGGAGGTAACAATATCTGCCCTAGTGAGTTGTGCTTGCAAAGTAGCTGGAACATATTGCTCAATGTGTTTGTGATGATGTGTATATATACTATGTGTCCTCTGGATGGAAACAACTAATTTTAGCCTCAATAAGGCAAGACAAGAGCTACACAAGATTACAGCCAATAAATATACTTGAAGGATAGAAAAAATTCAATAGAACGATTAAAAAGTTTGTGATATTTTAAATATATACATTAAAAATATATAGTGTGTGTATATGTACCTACACATGCATATGTATGCATATCTAATATTTATATACTTCTGTGCATAGGTACTATACACATGCCTATTTATATACTTACGTGTATATGTGGCTATACACATGCATATGTATACGTATCTAATATTTATATACTTATATACTATTTTAAAATAATGATACTAGTTAAGAGTCATCTCTCTTTCAAGGATGAACTGAAAGTCCGGTAAACTGGAAACCAGCCTGCCACAAGTATAAGGGAGTATCTGCAAGTGTGAGAATACATTTTGATAATTGTAATTCACATACTTATCTTAAGCTGATATCAGAATTAAGCTGCTCTTTTCAGCAGGTAATTTTGCAATTATTCTTTCATTCGGGCAATGAGGATTCCATAAGTATCTACTGAATGCCACCCAAGGATAAGACACAGCTAGACACTATGGTAAATATAAAGATATGTAAAATTATGCCCATGCCTTCCATTGGTAACACTGCTTAAACAAAATAGCTAGAGTTCAATGCAGTGTATTTTAAGCTAATATATAATCCCATTTCCGTGAAATAACCAGATTAACAGTCCTCTCCAATAGAAGACATCAACACTATTCTCAACACTTTCCACTCTCATTCTGCTTACAATTTGTTCCCAGCTGCTTGATGTTAATACAGCAAATTCTAACTACTCCGTTTGCCACCTTTTCCTACTATCAGTTTATTATTCCCTACATTTTACTCACTCTGCCAGGTTAGCAACCTCCCTTCAGAAAGAAGGTCCTTCTTCTCTTCCTTCAGATGTACTCTTTCAATCATTTATTCATTTAACAATATTTATCAAGCACCTAAAAAATACCAGAGAGTTGCTTGATCTATACGGGTGAATACAACAGGCATGTTCCCTGCCTGTAGAATTAGATAACATACAATAAACAAATAAAGGTATAATAGAAATTATAACAAGCATTACTAAGAAAAAGAGGCGGTTGTAACAAGAAATGATAAAAGAAGGGAGCCTACTTTACACTAAATAGTCTCAACCAGCCTCTCTGAAAAGGAGACATTAAACGAGAGTCTACCAAAACTAGAAGAGATTGATCATGTAAAGGTTTGAGGTAGGCAGGAGCAGTCGGAGATAGTTCCTCAGCTGTGGAGACACGTGTACAGGCCCTGAGGCCAAAAATCAGAGATTTGTTCAAAGAACTAAATAAAGGCAGAATGACTGAAGACAACTACAACTCCTATTCTATGAAACCCTTCTAAAAAGGGCCAACTAACTAACTAACCTAACTAACAAGACCTTTCCTTCTTAACCCAATTCCTTAATTTATGCAACCCCCTCAAAACACAAAACAAAAACTTGTAAACCATATTACCAATATAGAAATATTTCAAATACTCATAAATTTAATGCAAATGGGCATCTGTTCATTTAAAATAGTAAATTATATATTCTAGAAGCTAAATAGAGGGCAGAATGTTGCATTAACCAAACTAGAACTACTTTGGGAAATACTATTAATGATCAATGCAAAGAAAAAAAAAATTCCTTGCTCAATTCCCAGTAGAAATGATAACCCAGCAGCTAGACCTAGGCCTGGGTATTTCTTGTTGGTGTCAGTTTTTTAATCAGAATATCTAATTATTTCCTTATTTGTAGAGAAAGCAGAACATCAAAATCTAATTATTCTTTTACTCATCCTATCTCCAAATATTGCCCCACATACTATTCTGTGTCTGATTACCACTGCATGGTGAGAAGTAATTTTAACCATATTCCTGGCTTTTGAAGCATAATTTTTAAAAATCCCTTGAATCATAGTAAATATATACAACATGTCTCCATTTGCTGTTATTTTATAACTATTACATTCACTGTTTTGTTTTCTGGTATTGAAAACAGTAAAACTTGGTCATTGGAAGTGAAGCAGAAACTCTGCCTGTCATTAACGAAGTGATTGTCTTTTCTCCAGCAACACTTGTCAACAGAGAAGCAATGAGCCATGACTCACTCCCCAAGTGCTGTTTTCAGAACTCCTGTTTGGATGGAGAGAACCTATTGATTTTTATTTTCTAACTATGCTGGTGACTGGAAGGGAAAAGAGATTCACTAACCATCAGTGAAATAGGGAAAATAAAGTGTCCCTGAAACCTTTCAGCATATAGAATATTGAACCCTTCTTAATCAACATGACTTTGCAAATCAAAATTCACAGTTCAATTATTAATTTGAAGTGCAGAGAACTTCTAGTCAGAAAAGAAAGTAAGTGCATTAAAGAAAGTATTCTTTGAAAACAGGACTATTTTCTTATTATATAACAAGAAAGATGGAGGATTTCTTAGTTTATACATTAGTTATGAATGGGGGCTGTGGGTCCACACAATGCTGGGTTTGAATCTCAGATCAGCCATCCTCTGAATGACCTTGAACCTCAGTTTCCTTATCTGTCAAATAGTAGTTCCTACTGCATAGAATGTTTGGAAAAATTAAATAGAATGATGTATATGAAGTGCTTAGCATGCTGCTCAACAAATGATAGCCATAAATTCTTATCAATAAGTTACTTAACTAGCTAAATAGACAGTACATACTGTTTGGAGGACAGTGAGAAGAATGGAACCAGATGAGCATAATTATCTGACAGGGAGTCAAGGTAATCCCATTCTGTTTCTGCTCTGATTCTAGGGCTTTAAGGCTCAATGAGTCTGTCTTCACTAAGGTCCTGGAGAAGTTTCCAAGACCTTGTTCACTCTTTACATCTCTGGACTGAGAGTTTACCATATATTAAGTGCTGTACTGGGGGCAGGAGGCTTAGGTACTGGCTTATATCCTGTCACTATGGACTGAGTAGGCATGGCTGTCTTAGAATCCTGGGCTGCTCAGCTCTGGATTCAACATGCACCCCAGCATTTCCACTGGATAATTATATAAACTCTAAAATTAACACAAACCACAGATGAAGGAAGATCAATAAGGAGTCCCCAGAGAAACAACTTCCCACAATGGACTTTCATAGTTCAATTTTCATCTTTGATTCACCTCTATATCTTGTAGAGTGTTCTGCAGATAAACAGTGCTCAGAGAAATATTTCCTGAGTTGAAATTAGTTAAGGGATGCCTGGGTGGCTCAGTCATTAAGCGTCTGCCTTCAGCTCAAGTCATGGTCCCAGGGTCCTGGGATCGAGCCCCGCTCGGGCTCCCTGCTCAGCGGGAAGCCTGCTTCTCCCTCTCCTACTCCCCCTGCTTGTGTTCCCTCTCTCACTGTGTGTCTCTCTCTGTCAAATAAATAAATAAAATCTTTAAAAAAAAAAAAGAAATTGGTTAAGTTAGACTTTCATGTCAGAACATGCTGACCTCACATTTTAGGAGACAGGCAAGGAACAACTGACATGATTACTTCCATCTACTTCTGTCTTGCTTCTGGTCCATATGTGAGGTAGGAAATAACAGTGGTTTACTTTTCAGGCAAAATATCCGACTAATGCTATTGGTGTCATTAAAGGCACCATCTATACTACATTACAAATTGTTGGACACTAGAGAGTAAATAGTGTCTTCTGTCCGTAGAACCCAAGTCCCAGAAAAAAATCAAAGAGTGATAAATCGAGTTTACCTATTTAGGTGTTGAAAACTTGACTTGGCTGCCTTCAACTTATAAAAGCCAAGTGATTCAAACATCCAGTCCACTTAGCCCCAAGGAGCTTTATATAAGCTCAACGTTCACTCTCAAGCATGAAACAAGGACTTTGCTCTTTCCTCTTGTATAGGGGGTTTCTGTGTATTGTGTGACTAAGATTCTTCAAACTGGGAGAAAAAAATCACTTTTATATCCTTCCTCAATCAGACTGTCAATATGGAGAATACCTATAAATATGTCTTATGGTAGAAAGATTTTTTAAACTAACTGTATTATATTATTACTCCAAGATATTGGTGTATGGATCCAACATCCTTAATTCTTTTTTTTTTTTTTAAAGATTTGTTTATTTATTTGAGAGAGCGAGAATGAGAGAGAGAGAGAGAGAGAGTACATGAGTGGGGGAGGGTCAGAGGGAGAAGCAGGCTCCTCGCCGAGCAGGGAGCCCGATGCGGGACTTGATCCCGGGACTCCGGGATCATGACCTGAGCCGAAGGCAGTCGCTTAACCAACTGAGCCACCCAGGCACCCAACATCCTTAATTCTTAATAAAGAGATAATCAATGAATTAAATTATGCACATGTTTATCCTGCACACGGGAAGTTTACTTCTCACAGTTCTGCTTGGAACCATCCAAAGGAAATCCAACCGCTTTGGGATGGAGAAAAGGTTGGACAGAATGAATGAACATGGCACTCAAGAATAAAGAGTAATGAATAAAGCATTAAAAATACTGAATCAGATCCAGAGATGCTCAAGGCATCCTACTAAGTATCATAAAGACCAGAGTTTATCCTTGAGATTTTTTCAGAATCAGGATAGAAACAAGAGAACAGGGAAATAGAGTCACAGTCTTAGAAACATCAACCTGGAAAACTAAAAGCAGCTCTCCAGATCAGCAGTGGATTTCAACAGAATGTCAGTGCTGCATGTGGTAGCAAAGGAATGTAAATCCCTAGAGTGGCAATTTATTTTTCCATGAGAATGTGCTTGCAGAATGTGTAAAAGAGTCTTACAAATTTTCAAATGTATTGAGGTAAAATAGCAATGCTCTCAGAAACCACCCTGCTGATAGATTTTTCTTAGTCATTATTTTTTAAATTGATGAAATAAATAAAACGTCCAAAGAAACATGCAAAGCTGACTGGAAAATATATACTAAAGAAATCCTTATCCTGAGACACACTTCCTGTCTGATTCTTGTGGCTGAATTTTTTTAAATCACTGAAAATTTGACATGCGTCATCTTTTACCAATAACTGCCATAAATTTATCACAAATTATATTTCATAATCATGTTGCCTTTTTTCTTCCAAAAGCATGATGACAAAATGGAGCCCTGGGACAACCTAATTCTATTATCCTACCACTGTTGCCAGGGTAACAGGGGACTGTTGATTCTACTGTCTGAGATGAAAGTTAAAACTGGCAAGAAGAAGAAAAACAGGGAGCCCAGACAAAAAAAAACAAAAAACAAAAAACAACCGACTGTGTTCATTCAGAGATCCAGAGATGTTTTTGTTTTCCTTGCGGGATTGTAGTTTCAAATCCACAGATAAACTAGAAAGTTTTTTAAGAGCACACAGGTGGTCCCCAAATGACCAGGAACGTTCCCCTAAAGAGAAGGCATGATGCAATGTGGATGATGACTCTGGGCTGGAAAGGCACAGCCACCCCGGACAGCACAGAGTTCAGGCAAATTTCTCAAAGTATCAATTACACATTGAAAAGGGGACCTTTTGCAGATATGTCTTCTTGCATCGTCTTTTGTAAATGAGTCAATGCAGTTTCCAAAGCTTTTGCATATATAAACTTGGAACTCTAAAATAATCTGACTGAGTTGGCTTTGATCTGCTCTGTTGGCAAATAGAAGCTTTTTCGAGCATGAATATATAAGTCATATTAGAAACTAAATAAAAATTCATGAATCATTCATATTGACTGCCCATTATTAGCTCCAGAAGCTGGGAGTCTCTTGGCAGATTCAATGGACTCTAGGGATAAACTTTGATGCTTTGAGACCCAGGAAATAAAATAGGATAAGGAGTTGAGAAAACCATGATCCCACTTCTATATGAAAACTGCTACATTTCTGACACCCTGAAGATTAACAATCGCTGGGACCGTTAGAAGGTAACACCCCTGGCATGGACACTGGGGCTTCACAAGGGGCAGGGGCAGAAGGTGACAACTCTGAGACCCAGCTAGGCAGCTTCAGAGCTATTGATAAGCATGAGCCAAAGGGGGAGAGCCTGCCACATGGGGCTGGGCAGTTTTCCATGTGACATCCACTGAGCCCCCTTTCCTGAAATAATTCTGGACGCTCTGGAGCGAGGAACCCTGAGGTCCAGCCAGCCATCTGTTGGAAGCTCTGTAATTTAGGAATCATCTATTTTCTCAGGCTGTGGAAGCCTGCATGATATGTTCACCAGTGCATAACTGTGAAAGACTCAACCCAGAGTGCAGCTCTGGTAGTTCAAGAAGGGATCTGGGCACCCTCACACTGTTGAGGATTTACTAGGGGCTTCATCAGTTCTAAGATGTGCATTTTCTCACGTATTAGCGTCTCTGAAATTAGTGGGCATCTGATCCTCAGATAGATCCGGAATGGTCATGACATAACTGCCTGCACATTAAAACTTATAGACCAGTTTCCCTGACTTGGAAGAAAATCCAAGACAACAGCAAAGCACACTTTTGATAAACACCGCATCACCGTTTTGGATCACAAGAAGGACTGACTGCCTTGTGTGAAAAATCACACACATCAATGACTCTGAGTGGAAAAGTGACTAACAAGACTCAAACTCTGAGTGTTTGGGAATATCCTAATTAATTTATTTTACATTTATTTGCCTTTATATGTATGCTCAAGAGCGACATACAAGAATAATCTCTATAAAAATACATCTCAAAGAGCTTTTTCCATATGTTTAAAAATTTCAAGCCATAATAAAATATTGTGCCATGATTAAATTAGCAGGGCTTTTTTTTTTTTTCTCAGTGGTTCATAAAATAAGGATGCATCTTCTAGCTGATAGCATCTTAGATTCGATGAAATATGGGCTTATGCTACAATTTTCATATACAGGTAACTTTTATTTAATGCCGTGCAACATCCAAAGGGACAGGCAAGAAACAACTTCATTACCGAAAGGGATGCATTCTTTTTTTTTTTTTTTTTTTATGTTATGTTAGACACCATCATCATTAGTTTTTGATGTGGTGATCCACGATCCATTGTTTTCGTATAACACCCAGTCCTCCATGCAGTGCGTGCCCTCCTTAATACCCATCACCAGGCTAACCCATCCCCCCCACGCTTCTCCCCTCTAAAACCCTCAGTTTGTTTCTCAGAGTCCTTAGTCTCTCATGGTCTGTCTCTCTCTCCGATTTGCCCCCCTTCAATTTTCCCTTCCTTCTCCTAATGTCCTCCATGCTATTCCTTAAGTTCCACAAATAAGTGAAACCATATGATAATTGACTTTCTCTGCTTGACTTATTTCACTTAGGATAATCTCCTGCAGTCCCATCCATGTTGATGTAAAAGTTGGGTATTCATCCTTTCTGATGGCTGAGTAATATTCCATTGTATATGGACCACATCTTCTTTATCCATTCATCTATCAAAGGGCATCTAGGCTCTTTCCACAGTTCAGCTATTGTGCACATTGCTGCTATGAACATTGGGGTGCATATGGCCCTTCTTTTCACTACATCTGTGTCTTTGGGGTAAATACCCAGGAGTGCAATTGCTGGGTCATAGGTAGCTCTATTTTTAAATTTTTGAGGAACCTCCACACTGTTTTCCAAAGTGGCTGTACCAACTTACATTCCCACCAACAGTGTAAGAGGGTTCCCCTTTCTCCACAACTTCCTCAAACATTTATTGTTTCTTGCCCTGTCCATTTTTGCCATTCTATCTGGTGTAAGGTGGTATCTCAATGTGGTTTTGATTTGAATTTCCCTGATGGCTAATGAGGATGAACATTTTTTCATGAGTCTGTTAGCCATTTGTATGTCTTCTTCAGAGAAGTGTCTTTTCATATCTTCTGCCCATTTTTTGACTTGATTATTCGTTTTTTGGGTGTTGAGTTTGAGAAGTTCTTTATAGATCTTGGATACGAGCCCTTTATCTGTAGTGTCATTTGCAGATATCTTCTCCCATTCTGTGGGTTGCCTCTTTGTTTTGTTGACTGTTTCCTTTGCTGTGCAGAAGCTTTTTATCTTGAGGAAGTCCCAAAAGTTCATTTTTGCTTTTGTTTCACTAGCCACTGGAGATGTATCTTGAAAGAAGCTGCTGTGGCCGATGTCGAAGAGGTTAGTGCCTATGTTCTCCTCTAGGATTTTGATGGACTCCTGTCTCACATTGAGGTCTTTCATCCATTTTGAGTTTATCTTTGTGTATGGTGTTAGAGAATGGTCGAGCTTCATTCTTCTGTATACAGCTGTCCAATTTTCCCAGCACCATTTATTGAAGAGAGTCTCTTTTTTCCATTGCATATTTTTTCCTGCTTTGTCGAAGATTAGTTGACCATAGAGTTGAGGGTCCATATCTGGGCTCTCTATTCTGTTCCATTGGTCTACATGTCTGTTTTTGTGCCAGTACCAGGCTGTTGGTGACCACTGCTTTATAATATAGCTTGAAATCGGGCAATGTGATGCACCCAACTTTGTTTATCTTTTTCAGTATTTCCTTGGTGATTTGGGGTCTTTTCTGATTCCACACAAATTTTAGGATTGTTTGTTCCAGCACTTTGAAAAATGTCATTGGAATTTTTATTGGGATGGCATTGAAGGTATAGATTGCTCTGGGCAGCATAGACATTTTAACAATGTTTACTCTTCCGATCCATGAGCATGGAATGTTTTTCCATCTTTTTATGTCTTCTTCAATTTCTTTCATGAGTGTTTTGTAGTTCCTAGAGTTTAGATCCTTTACCTCTTTGGTTAGGTTTATTCCAAGGTATCTTATGGTTTTTGGTGCTCTTGTAAATGGAATCGTTTCTCTAATTTCTCTTTCTACAGCTGCATTGTTAGTGTATAAGAAAGCAACTGATTTCTGTGCATTGATTTTGTATCCTGCCACATTACTGAATTGCTGGATGAGTTCTAGTAATTTGGGGGTAGAGTCTTTGGATTTTCCACATAAAGTATCATGTCATCTGCAAAAAGAGAGAGTTTGACTTCTTCTTTGCTGATCTGAATAATTTTTATTTCTTTTTGTTGTCTGATTGCTGTTCCTAGGACTTCTAGTACTATGTTGAATAATAGTGGCGAGAGTGGGCATCCTTGACATGTTCCTGATCTTAAGGGAAAGGCTCTCAGCTATTCCCAATTGAGGATGAATTCGCTGTGGGTTTTTCATAGATGGATTTTATGAACTTGAGGAATGTTCCCTTTATCCCTATACTCTGAAGAGTTTTAATCAGGAAAGGATGTTGTATTTTGTCAAATGCTTTTTCTGCATCAATTAAGAGGACCATATGGTTCTTCTCTCTTCTCTCTTATTAATGTGTTCTATCACATTGGTTGATTTGCGAATGTTGAACCACCCTCTCATCCTGAGGATAAATCCCACTCGGTTATGGTGGATGATCCTTTTAATGTATTGTTGGATCCTATTACCTAGGATTTTGTGGAGGATTTTGGAATCCATATTCATCAGGGATATCAGTCTGAAATTCTCCTTTTTGATGGGGTCTTTGCCTGGTTTGGGGATTAACGTAATGCTGGCCTCATAGGATGATTCTGGAAGCTTTCCTTCTGTTTCTATTTTTTGAAACAGCTTCAGGAGAATAGGTATTATTTCTTCTTTGAATGTTTGGTAGAATTCCCCAGGGAATCCAGCAGGCCCTGGAATCTTGTTTTTTGGGAGGTTTTTGATCACTGCTTCAATCTTGTTACTGGTTATTGGCCTATTCAGGTTGTCAATAGCTTCCTGTTTCAGTCTTGGCAGTTTATAAGTTTCCAGGAAGGCATCCATTTTATCCAGATTGCTCAGTTTATTGGCATAGAGTTGTTGATAATAATTTCTTTTTTTTTTTTTTAAGATTTTATTTATTTATTTGACAGAGAGAGACAGTGAGAGAGGGAACACAAGCAGGCAGAGTGGTAGAGAGAGAAGCAGGCTCCCCGCTGAGCAGAGAGCCGGATGCGGGGCTCGATCCCAGGACCCTGGGATCATGACCTGAGCTGAAGGCAGACGCTTAACGACTGAGCCACCCAGGCGCCCCTGTTGATAATAATTTCTAATAATTGTTTCTATTTCCTTGGTGTTAGTCGTGACCTCTCCACTTTCATTCATAATTTTATTAATTTGGGTCCTTTCTCTTTTCTTTTGGATAAGTCTGGCCAGTGGTTTATCGATCCTATTAATTCTTTCAAAGAACCAACTTCTAGTTTCGTTGATCTGATCTACTGTGTTTCTGGTTTCTAATTCATTGATCTCTGCTCTAATCTTAATTATTTCTCTTCTAATGCATGGCTTAGGCATCGTTGTTGCTTTTTCTCTAGTTCTTTAAGGTGTAGAGTTAGTTGGTGAATTCAGGATTTTTCTATTTTTTTGAGTGAGGCTTGGATGGCTATGTATTTCCCTGTTAGGACCGCCTTTGCAGTATCCCATTGGTTTTGGACCGATGTGTTTTCATTCTCATTGATTTCCATGAATTGTTTAAGTTCTTCTTTGATTTCCTGGTTGACCCAAACATTCTTGAGCAGAGTGGTCTTTAGCTTCCAAGTGTTTGAATTTCTGCCAAATTTTTTCTTGTGATTGAGTTCCAGTTTTAAAGCATTATGGTCTGAGAATAGGCAGGGAATAATCTCAGTCTTTTGGTATCAGTTGAGACTTGATTTGTGACCCAGTATGTGGTCTATTCTGGAGAAAGTTCCATGTGCGCTCGAGAAGAATAAATATTCTGTTCTTTTAGGGTGGAATGTTCTGTATATAACTATGAGGTCCATCTGGTCCAGTGTGTCATTCAAAGCTCTTGTTTCCTTGTTGATTTTCTGCTTAGATGATCTGTCCATTGCTTAGAGTGGAGTATTGAGGTCTCCTACAATTAACGTATTGTTATCAATATGACTCTTTATTTTGGTTAACAGATGGCTTACATAGATGACTGCTCCCATGCTGGGGGCATAGATATTTACAATTGTTAGATCTTCTTGTTGGATAGACCCTTTAAGAATGATATAGTGTCCTTCTGTGTCTCTAACTACAGATTTCAGTTTAAAATCTAATTTGTCTGATACAAGAATTGCTACCCCAGCTTTCTTTTGAGGTCCGCTGGCATGGAAGATGGATCTCCATCCCTTCACTTTCAGTCTGGATCTATTTAGGTTCAAAATGAGTCTCTTGTAGACAGCATATGGATGGGTCCTGTCTTTTTATCCAATCTGCAACCCTGTGCCGTTTTATGGGAGCATTTAGGCTGTTCACATTGAGAGTGAATATTGAAAGCTATGAATTTATTGTCATGTTGCCTATGAAGACCTTGTTTTTATAGCCTGTCCCTGTAAATTTCTGTTGTATATCACTCTTGGGGTCTTTCTCCTTTTATAGAACCCCCCTTAATATTTCTTGCAGGGCCAGCTTAGTGGTCACATATTCTTTCAGCTTCTGCTGGTCGTGGAAGCTCTGCATCTCTCCATCCATTCTAAATGAGAGCCTTGCCAGATAAAGTATTCTTGGCTGCATGTTCTTCCCATTTAGTACCCTGAATATGTCTTGCCAGGCCTTTCTGGCTTGCCAGGTCTCTGTGGATAGGTCTAACGTTATTCTGATGTTCCTCCCTCTGTACATAAGGAATCTCTCCCCCCTACCTACTCTTAAGATGGTTTCCTTGGTTCTAAGATTTGCAAGTTTTACTATTACATGCTGGGGTGTTGGCCTGTTTTCCTTGATCTTAGGAGGGGTCCTCTCTGCCTCTAGGACACGAATGTTTATTTCATTCCCCAGATTAGGGAAGTTCTCAGCTACAATTTGATCAAATATATCTTCTAGTCCTCTCTCTCTCTCCACTCCCTCTGGGATTCCAATAATTCTGACATTGGAACGCTTCATGGTGTCACTTATTTTTCTGATTCTATTTTCATGGATTCTGAGTTGTTTTTCCTTGGCCTCCTCTTTTCCCTTTTTATCTATTAAATTGTCTTCCAGGTCACTAATTCATTCTTCTGCCTCACTTACCCTAGCTGTTAGATTATCTAGATTGGATTGGATCTCATTGATAGCATTTTTTTTTTTAAGATTTTATTTATTTATTTGAGACAGAGAGAATGAGAGACAGAGAGCATGAGAGGGAGAAGCAGACTCCCCGCCGAGCAGGGAGCCCGATGCGGGACCCGATCCCGGGACTCCAGGATCATGACCTGAGCCGAAGGCAGTCGCCCAACCAACTGAGCCACCCAGGCGCCCTCATTGATAGCATTTTTAAGTTCTGCCAATTCACCTTTCATTTCTGCCCTTAGAGACTCTATGTTGCCATTAATTGTTTTCTCCACTCTAGCTATTGTCTTCACAGTTGCTAGCCTGAATTCCATCCCCGACATCTTGGTTATATCTGTATCCATTTGTAAATCTGTGGCATAAGTCATAATCTGAGTCTTTCCTATTTTGGTGGTTCCTCCTCCTAGTCATTCTGTTGAGGGATGGTTGAGGGAATGTACAGAGTCCAAATTATTGACCACAACCCAAGCAACTTGCACCTGTTTTCTAGGGACCTTAGGGTTGCTGGCCTCTTGTTCTCTCAGCCTGTCTTCTGGGGGAGGGGCCTACCGTGCTGTTACTCAGGCAGCCCTGTTTGGGTGGAGTTTCCCTGCCCCCTGTGGCGGGGGATGGGCTGAGTGGAAACCGGTTTTTGTTCTTTTGTTCTTTTGTTTCTGGTGGCTTTCCCTGGCAGCTTTCCACATCTCTTCCAAGAGTCAGAGCAGAAGAGACCATTTCCAACCCTCTGCCTCAGAGCAGAGAGATCGCAGTCTGTTCTTCAGTGAGCTCTCCAGGCCACACTATCTCCATTTCTGTCTGTGCTGCTATAAACTGCAGAGTCCTGGGTTTTGCGCCTCTCTGCAGCACCCCCAGTCCTGCCTCCAGGTCAGGGCACGTCCCTGTCCTTTGTGCTTCTAAAACTGCCAGCCGCCCCCAGTTCCCACACACAGCCCCACCGCTCTGGTTTCCATCTAGAGTCCTTTCCCTGCCACTACTGGTCTGCGAATCTGTGCGCAGTCCCCAGCGCACGAGGCTGTCGCTCACCGTCAGTGTAGGATCCCCATGGCCAGGCTCCCTCTTGCTGTCGTTTATCCTCTGATATCTGCCTGCAGAATCACAGCTCCCTGCTTCATACCTCAGAACCAACCACCAGTGATATTCTGTTTGTAGAGTTCTGGATCTTCTTACATCTCAGGCTGATTTTGTGGGTGTTCAGCTGGTAGATATCCAGCTCAATTCTGGGGACCAGTTGGAATAGGGTTCCCTAATCCTCCACCATCTTTTCCCGAAGGGATGCATTCTTACCAGAGGTCTGGAACACACTGGGGTCCAGAGGATGAGCTATTATTTGCTACCTGCATGGGGTCACCTTCTATCCAATAAAGTCAGCCTCAAAGAGGACTCCAACATGTGTTCCTCTCCACCCCCATCTTCCTACTACCCTCCTTCTTTCCTGCCTCTCTGTTCTCTTCCCAAGACTCTGGCTTCATTTGGTTGTCACTATGTGGTCAAAGTCACTGAATCTGGCTCCTCTCAACCCTCCATGGAGACAAGCTCAGGTCTTCCAGATATTTCAGAATGGAGCTTCTCTGAGACCCCCAAATGTTCTCTTGCCAATATTGATCACATTTCACAGCATAAATGCAATATGCATTGTAGGTGGGGGGAAGTGGGAGGATGGAAGGAATGAACTGGGTAAAACAGAGAACACTGCCTGTTACCTTTAATCTCCTAACATTCCTGACAATAGGGATTACGAAACATTCACTTTACACATGGCAAATCGGGCCTAAATGGTGAGTCATGCACTACCTCTAACACGGACATGTAAAATGAGGAGCTGGGACAGTGCATTAGCTGTGATTTACACTGGGGGGAAACAGTCTTTTATTTCACTTAAAATAGTAATAAGCAGATGGTGTGTTAATAACGACCTCTCATATGTTTACAAACGCTTGTTTATGATGAATTTATGAGGCCTTACTTACAAGGGATCTAATTTGATTTCAAAAAAACCCAGCTATTTATTATTTCAATTTATATTTACCCAATTCTTTTTTTTTTTAAGATTCTATTTATTTATTTGTCAGAGAGAGAGAGGCAGAGGGAGAAGCAGGCTCCCCGCTAAGCAAGGAGCCCAATGTGGGACTCCATCCCAGGACCTGGGATCATGGCCTGAGCTGAATTCAGGCAGACGCTCAACCGACCGAGCCATCCAGGTGTCCCTATATTTACCCAATTCTTATAGAGACTAAAAGAAGGCTACAAAAATATATACAAGATAGCAACATACAATAAATTTAAAATAATCCAGAAAAAGGAGGAAAAATAAAGATAGGAGGTAAATATTAATATATCCAACTTCCAGAAATGAGGCATAATGAGATAAAATTATTCCTAATTCATTATTTATCTCACTGTTCTATGTCCTACATAAATGAAACATCTGAGTTTAAGCTGAATGCCACTAACCTTTCAAAAGTCAGAAAAGCAATCCCCATCTTTATATGTTCACTTTGTCCCTCACAAACTCAACTGCTTAATTTCCCAACCCATTCATTCATTCAGCAAATACTTTTTAGTAGGTTTCTTGTACCTGGCATTGTCCTTGGCCCTGCCTATACAAATATGAACAAGACTGATCTCCATCAATATAGAAAGTGGCCTGTTCTACTTCTTCCTCTCTAAGTTGACATCCAGTTCAAATACCAACACAGCAATTTGAACATAAATATTTTAACCTCCAAAAGTTCCCAAGGTATCTGCAATTGTTTGTGCTTAAGTGGTAGTACTCAAAATATAGTGTTCTTCACAGAAAGTAATTCCCTTTGTTCCAAGTAAATACACAAGAAAAAAGTGAGACATGTCCACATGTCCTAGTCTATAGTCTGCTTTGAGCTCCCTTATTAAGAAATATATTTGTCCTTCATAAATAAATGACTTGAATTATGCTGTCCTGATTAGCACAGTGTATAGTGAATAACATCCTGTCATCAAAAAAGAACATTTTCATGGAAGGTTATGTCATTTTTTCCAGTTTTCCTCATCACTCCTTACATAAAAGTCTAATGAAATCTCACACAAATGCAGAATGTTACATTTTACTTTTTTTTAAATATTTTCTTCATTTATTTGACAGAGAGACACAGTGAGAGAGGGAATACAAGCAGGGGGTAGTGGGAGAGGGAGAAGCAGGCTTCCCACTGAGCAGGGAGCCCGATGCAGGGCTTGATCCCAGGACCGTGGGATCATGACCTGAGCCGAAGGCAGACGCTTAACGACTGAGCCACCCAGGCACCCCAGAATGTTACATTTTAGAAAAGAATTATGATCAGCACTCTTATCTTTCTTCTTCTCACACTCGGATTTCTGGTATTCCTTTTATGTCGATCATAATGTACACTATATGCATAAGAAATCTTTGATATAAAAGGCCGAAGACTCTTTCAAAGAAGAATTCTTAATCAAAGTCTATGGATCTACTTAATTTTTGTATGCTGAAATAAATCCTTCTTAATAGCAACTCTCCTGCTCAACATGTCAGTACTGAATTCTCCAAAACTGACATATAGCAAATCATTGATGTTCTCAGAGTATCAGTCTAACATTCAATATAAACTGGAGGATTTGTATCAGAGATGGTGTGAGTAGTGGAGAATAATCAATATCTACATCAAACATCTGGTCATATTGAATCACTGTAGAATTTAATAGAACTGTTGGCTTAATTTTACTCAACATCATAAAAAAACCTTACAAGAAGTATAGCATATAAAAAAAGTAAATATATGGCTAAATGGAGAAATTTTTTAAAAATACCTTCTATCATAAGGTAATTCTGGTCAATGACTCTTCCTCTACGTAAGAGGCATGATTAACTGATAGTTGTTTTTTACTTCATTGACCAAGCACATGCCCAGCAACATGATTGTCAGAGAATATCATGTATAGAATTGCTCCAGAAGTTAGGTTTCCATTTCTTTTCAGTTTATCATTTAACCTACTGAATTATTTCTCTTAATATAGTCCAAGTTTCATTAGTTTCCTCTAACCAAAGAGTTATACTTAGGAATACCCCATGACTGGTAAGAAGTTGATCCCTACCCATGTCCAAATATCAGTGATTCAACTTATTAATTTGGTAACTATGTTGCCTTTGCTGTAGACCTGTTTATGTCCTATCTTAGAAGCATATTTTACCTGAATATTACAAAATAGGCTATCAGCTAAACAAAGGATGATAGTCCAATAATTAAGGTCTAGCTTTGAATATAACACTAGAATATTATTTTAAAACATAAAAAAGTCATGGTAAAAGAGTTTTAAAAGTAAATTATATAACAAGAACATATTTATTTTTTTAAAAAATATAGACAGAAAACTAAATACATAAATGTTGGAGGATGTGGAAAATTGAAAGCTTCCTACAATTACTGATGGGTGTATACACTGATGTACACATTATGGATCCCATGACCCAGGAAAGCCACTCACAGTTCTATAATGTAGAGATGTTACCTCAAGGTCCACGAGGGGACATGTAAGAGGAGGTTTATTTCAATATTATGTGGGGTTGTAGGAAACTGGAAACAATAGCCTTGTAAATGCTATGTAGAAATCAGGATCAATGAGCTAAGTTCCCATATAACTCTGACATATCTTTAACACACAGTATTAGTATGGACTAAAATAATTTAGAAACAGAATGGGTTCTACAGACACTAATATATCATTTAAGTGGAATAAAAACAAACACATGCACAAAGCAACACTACATAGTTTACAAGGGTGATATAAATCAAAGCATATTTTGTAAGGGTACATAAGAGAGAAATAAAAGTGGGAATAGATGAAGGGGGACTGTGGGGCTTTGCATTGACCAGTGATGACAGAGCATCCTGAATGGATGTAATTAATTCACCTCACTATAACCCAAAATAGACATGTGATTATCTCGTGGTTGAGATGTGATAGCTAGTTTTTACTTTTTTGTACTTTTTTGTATTTCCAGATGAGCATATTTTACCTTCATACTTACTAAATAGAGTTATTCTTCAGACTTTGAGTTATATTTGTATAAATATAGGTTAATTTACACACAATAAAATGCACCCTTTTAGTACTGCAGATTGGTGAGTTTTAACAAATACATACAGGACTCCTTAGATTTTTAAGTGACTTGCTTGAACCAGAGCTTCTGTACCCAGATTTGGGCTTTACCCACTACCTCAAAATAACTTTTAAAAAACTACCCAAAAACTTCCATTCATTTCTGTTTGTATTTCATAATACATCATACCACTTTTTACCTTGAAAAATTAATTACTATAATAAATGTCTCCATACAACTGCATGTGGGAGGACATCATTGGATCTGCCCTTTGTTATGTGAAACAATGGAATTGAGAGAAAGTAATTTTTCACAGTGAGAAAGCAGAGACCAGATAGGAAATCAGGACATCGTGAGCCTGACATTTGCTTTGGTGAATTTTAATGACTAACCTTTCTTCTGGGGAGGAGTTGACCCATCTTAAAAGGATAGGAAGCCAAGACTTCATACCTTTAAAATTATGCCATTCTAGAAGGAGTGATAACTTCCACTCACTCCTGGTTTCCTTCTTTCTACCTGCCATGGATCTTTTGGGGGCTGTAGGGGAGTTTTTGGAGATATTAGAAGCAGAGACAAGTGAGAGACAAGAGTAATGTTGAAGGGGAAGAAAAATGAGCTGCCGGCATCCAATTGACACAGCACGCTGAGTCTGGACACAAGAAGATGGATACGATATGAGGTCAGCCACCCAGACGATGGATGATATTCCTACAGCTGTTAGGACATTGTTCCCAACTAGACTGGCAACAGCTTGTAGTCTAGCTCAGAAATCAGATCTCCCTCACCCAAAATCAATTAATTAACACCCACCCCTCTGAATTAAATAGCTCTGTCTGCCTGCCCAGCTTCTGTCAGCATTCTTTCTTCCTTAATGCCTGTTCCTTTGCTGAGCTTCCCAACTGCCCTCAGCGCTGCCAAGCAGGCAGCTCCTGTTCTTTAATTCAGTTCTGACATGTCAGGAGATTGCCATCAAGCTTTAATAACATTCTGCAGCCCATGGAGACATTAGCCGTCCCTAGAGCCCAGCTAAATTTTTGTTACAGGCATCTGTTCAAAAGATTGAATTCTGCCTGGGCTCAGCCAGCACAGGACACACACACTCCAAAGAAGCACAAAAAATGGACTAGCATCATTGACTTTATTATTTTGTCAGGTTTCTTATTCCTATTAGGAATGCAGTGATCATCAAATACTCTTCTGTAATCTAAAAGATAACCAAGGCCAGTTGAGACTAAAATCTTGAGAAGCATTCCCTACCAAGTTTCCAGGTGGCCCTCAATGCATCATAAAGTTATGATGGTAACATTTTGCATTCATTTAGTGCTTTAGCTTCCAATGGCTCTCACATGCCTTACACATCAGGTCAACAGAAGGGATCTGAAGAAGTTGACTTTGCAAAATGATCACCCAAATAGCTGCTTAGTGAGAGATAATTTTAATTTTCAATCAGATGATGATGTTAGCAGCCAAATATGTAATTATTTGCAAACTCAAACATCTATTACCTGAAGCACAGCCAGGACTAAAGCCTCCTGTGGCAGGGGACAGCTCGGGAAGAGGGAAGATAGAGCCCAGTGTTGGGGTAGGCTGTGAAGACTCTTGATTGAGCACAGACACACCAGAAGAGGAGAAAAAAAAAAAAAGCATGAAAAGAGACTTCTCTAGTTTCTCAGTGTGGCTTGACACCGGTTATAGCAAACAAGTCAATTTGCCTATTGTACCATGTCTCCTTGTTAGAGAGTGTGCACGGAACCTATCCCTGGCCTCAGGAGACCTCAGACCTAACCCTAATCATTTGGCTTTGTCTCTCTGGAGAATTTCTAACTTTATGCAGTGATTCTCATCCATTTCTGTAGGCACTAAAATTTAGGGTCATTCTTGGATAATTTTCTACCATATGCATGAAGAAACTGAGAAAGCCATTTGTAAAGAGAGGGAAAGAGGAAATGCAGATATCCAGAGGAAAACAGAAGCAGAGTTTGGGGTGGGGAGTGCTAGCAGGACAGAGAAACAGAGAAATGCCCCTTAGCTCCCAGTCTCATTGCCATTACTGACTCTGGTCTGATTGCTGGAGAATACAGTTAGTTTCCCAGCCGATTTGGTTCAGACATCTCTTGAGGAACTTGGGATGTGAGGAACCCCCATTGGGAAATGGTGCCAGCTTCTGGCAGCCAACTGTTTCACATCCAGATCACAGCAATGTCCTTGCATATCCTCTTAAAAGGATTTCCTCTGAGCTGACTCGTTTGCCCATTTCCCTTTTTGCTTCTGACTTCACAGTGCCCTCTTACTGTTTACGGGCTTGTGTACTAGGGTCTTTCCCTCAGGTCTAAATGTTCCAGCAATGGGTCAGCTCTCTGCAGAATTAGGGGAATTCGTAGGCTCTACAAATCCCTCTGGATCAGTGTGTTCTATCTGGAAGCTCTCCAAACAAAGAAGCAATTAATCTATTTTATATAAGATAGAGCTGTCGGTGAGGCAAAGTGCATGACCACAGACCCAGAAGCCAACCAACTGGTGTGAAAATTCTAATTATGAGTCAAGTTATGTGACTTTGGTAAGTTTATTTTTCTTAACATCACTGAACTTTCCTTTCTTTGCCTGTAAAATATTAGGTCTCACTGTATGAAAATGTCATTTCTGTACGTCAAAATGATAGATATAAGTAACTTCACAGGTATGAATCTAATGGCATTATACCTGTCTCACAGGTGAGTGAGAATTTGAGTTTTGAATGCCTAATGTTTTTAAGTGTCTGGTAAAAGTACACCCCCAATGAGTAAGAGCTATCAATCTTAATGTGTTGTTGTGTATTGTTATCCAGAACAATACCTTTGTGCCCATAAGTACTTTATGGTGATGAAGGGGAGGAGGAGGAAGAGCTAATATGGCGTAAGGTCCAACCTCCCCATGTTGCTGGGCTCCTCAGCTTCCTTAGCCAGAATGTGGTTTCCTGACAGAACATGATCCCGCTGAGCTGAGCAAGACCTGTGGAGAACAGAGGGCAACAGGAAGGCAGCTGCATGGTGCTCCATGAACTGAACTGTGACAGCCGACAGCCCCGGGGTGAGCAGCCCAAGCTCTTCGAGGACTGCTAGGAGCAGAGGCTCACGTGTGAGGCGAAGGTCATACCCAGAAAAGAGAAACAGCAGCTTATTCTACAGGAGCTCTCAGACTATGGTTGAGCCAAGTCTCTAGACAGAAAGGGCTTCTCAAAATACAGCCACAAATTGAGCTCAGCCTTTTACAAAGCAACCTCACATTAAAAAAAAAAAAAAAAATTTAAGATTTTATTTATTTATTTGAGGCAGAGAGAGAGAGAGAGAGCACAAGCAGTGGGGAGGGGTTGAGGGAGAGGGAGAAGCAGACTCCCCACTGAGCAAGGAATCCCAATGTGGGGCTCTATCCCAGGACCCTGAGATCATGACCTGAGTAGAAGGCAGACGCTTAATCGAATGAGCCACCCAGGTGCCCCAAAAAGCAACCTCACATTAATACCATCTTTCTGTGACCCTAGTGTGGAACAGGTCTTCTGACTGGCAATGTCTCTATACTCCTACACTGACAATCAGCTATATCAGTGGCCAGGCTCTGACAGGGCAGGTTAGCCAGTCCCCATATGGCTAGTCCTTAAGGTGCCATTCCTAGAGAGGCAATGCCATGGTGGAGTCCTCTTCTTGTTTTAGAAATTCTAAAATTATAAATTCGCAATGCCCAAAGTCTGTGCAGAATGGTTTGAGCATTCCCTCTTCCTGGACCACTTTCCCTTAAATAAATACACCACCCATTCGCCAATTTCTCCCGGTCTGTTTATAATGTCACACTATCAGTGGGGTGACCAGATTGCTGTCAAGGGTGCCTGGGACAGTGCCAGTTGATGTCTGTTATTCCAGAATTACTAAATAGTGCTTGCTTTCATACTCAGAATATCTCCATTAGAAAATAAATGAGGGGCGCTTGGGTGGCTCAGTCGGTTAAGCGTCTGACTCTTGATTTTAGCTCAGGTCATGATCTCAGGGTCATGAGTTCGAGCCCCGCCTTGGGCTCCATGCTCAGCGAGGAATCTGCTTGAGATTCTCCCTCTCCCCTATTCCTCCCCCCGCTTGCACATGTGTGTGCTCTCTCTCTCTCCCTCAAATAAATAAATCTTAAAAAAAAGAGATTATATAATCACTCTGCCTTCCCTGACAACTTAGATAAAATCTGCCACTATTTCCCTTAACCTGCTTTATTATTCTTCACATCATAACGATTTGTCTCTTATAGTCTGTCTTCCCATTGTAAGCTGCTCTAGAGCAAAGACTTAAACAACTGTGATAAATGCAAAAAAAAAAAACAACCCACAATTGTGATAAATGCTATATTCCATATTCCAGCATCTAGAACAATCACTAGAAGGCACTTGGAAGGTATTCCAAAAATCTTGTTGAATGAATTTAAAAATTAAGGAATGAGACAAGTTTCCCTTCTAACTAGTAATATTTATTTTAATTATCTGGTAAAATAATAATAAAGTTAATCAACTAAGCCCCTACCCAGTCTTTTCTTAAAATGCTTCAACATTCTAATATAGCAGTATTGTTTTTGCAAATTTGTTGCCTTGCAGTATTTCCTCCAACATACTCAGGACCCACTGCCCTCCACATTCCCATTAGAGTATTCTGCCAATGGCATTTAGCAGGCATATTTTCAAATTGCTTGCCTTGGGCAAGCCTCTCCAGAGTGTCCATTCCAGCAGCTCTACTAATAAGTCTGCAGTGGGTCATATAACCCTACCCTTTGGCTGGCCCAGCAAGATTACTTGGAATTAGAACATAGCAGTTCTGAGAGCTTCCAACAGTGAACAAGATAAAGAAAATAGCTGTCTTCACTCCTAGGAATTTCCAACTCTTGGCTCTTCATGAGGCCTGGGATAATGTCCTGCCATGTATACCTCTAGTTAATCCACCTGTTTACTATAGTTTGAATAGCTTTATTCGGCATGACAACCAATAACTCTGAGTCACTGGGGAAAATTCACCAAAGGAACTGCTCCTTCTTATTTCTGCAAAGCACCATCCAGGCATAAACTTCCTGGTGCTCACTTCTCTGGGACCCAAAACTCCAAATGGGAAAACTTTAACTCTCTGGAGCTGATTATACATAGATTGGCTTTAGGGAAATGAAACATCGGAATGAAAACATATTAATGGTTCAAAGCTATTTCATGACTTTCCTTTATGTCCCCATGCTCACCAGACATTACCAACAAGGTGTGCTTCTGTTACCTAAGCATAAAATATCTAAAATAGGGGCGCCTGGGTGGTTCAGTCATTAAGTGTCTGCCTTCGGCTCAGGTCATGATCCCAGGGCCCTGGGATCGAGCCCCGCATTGGGCTCCCTGCTCCGTGGGAAGCCTGCTTCTCCTTCTACCACTCCCCCTGCTTGTGTTCCCTCTCTTGCTGTGTCTCTCTCTGTCAAATAAATAAATAAAATCTTATAAAAAATATCTAAAATAGAACATCATTATTCCTCCTTCTCTTCTTTCTAATCAGCTCCACTTCTGCCAATAGCACTCATTTTTAGCAGATTTAGAATTTCTGCTCTCCAATCCCATCCTCTTCCTTTGTCTCTCTCCACATGGTTACCAAGCCCACAAGTACTATTGTGCGCCCTTCTAAACATATCTCAGGTGCATCCCTTTGCTTACGCCTAAGTCCTTAGTGTGAAAAGAAAACTGCACTCAGAACTGGTAGATCTGGGTGTATTCCAAACTTCCCTACTACCTAGCTTCAAGTCCAGCCACATAAAAACTCACACATTTTGAGTTTTTAAATGTAAAAATAGAGGCCAAATAATTTGAATGGATGAACCTGAGCATCCAACCTATCTAAAACAATTAAGATTAACAATCATTTCTTATCTGATAAATTCACTGTTCAATAAAATCCTATGTGCACTTTGCACCATCAAAGTGTTTCCATATGGCAATTTTCTCTCTTCACTTCCTACCTTTCCATTTACTTACTTTTCATTCACTTCTTTCCCTATGCCCATATCCTGTTTCTATTTTTGAAATATCTTGTTTCAGCTTTCTCCACATTTGATTTTCATGCCCTGGCACCTGGAGAGCACATGAATAAGTTCCAATTTTAGAAGATACAGCTGGGCTTTTATGGAAAATGGAAAATGACAAAACCCCTTTTTAACAACCTGGAGAGCTCATCTGGCTTTTCTAACTATTGCTTTATGTTTCATTTTTTAGAGGACCAAATAACATTTTCATATCAACAAAGCACCAGTGGCCCTTAGTGCAATCCCTTGTTGTAAAAACAGACCGAGATAAATAACCTGGCTTGTACATTTCAATATTTTATGAATGGACATAGCCTCAGGGAACTATTTCAGACCCTTAAGTCATAACTCAGTCAATGATTCATTGCATATGGTTAGTTAAAAAGTCTGGGTTTCTTCGACTGTATCAATGGTCCCTAACTGTATCATTCCCCAAATCTCCTTTTATGCCAAATATTTTAATATCCCCTTTACTATTCTGAAATGAAACACATAGACTCTATAATCCATCTACACAGAGATAATACATTCATTCCATTGTTTCTTCTTTACAATTCTAAAGCCCACCAAGCTCTGAAATCTGAAAACTTTTATCCACGTTTGGCTCCTAAATTTACCTGGCTGCATCCCCTGCCCTGAATTGATGAGAATAATTTATTTTATTTATCCCATCTACTATGAATATTTGCTACAACAAAGTCAATGTATTTGCTGACAGGTCCCATATTCCACAGAAGGTATTACATTAAATTAGGTGTATGTATTTCATTGGTTTTCTAAAATGGGAAGACGACTGAAAATGCTTCTGGCTAAAATATTCAGAAAATGGTTTTTTGGAACTATGTAAACTACCTTCACACAAAAAGTCAGTATACACTCTAACTCTAGCATAAAGAAGAAATAAAGGATACTAATTTATAAAAAGCCATACATATGTCATTATGTAAGCCCTTGGGCATAACATAGTAGCAGATGTACTGAAGTGGTCTGATGCCTGTGCCAAGTCCTAGAAGCAACGCATCACTGGGTATCATAGACACACATGCAAACCGGCAGGGGTGTGTCATGTCAACTACTCAACTGCATGACCAACGCAATGATGTAATTTTCTGAAATGATGAATAACTTTTGACAAATTTCCCAACAAAGCAAAATACTATACTCCCTTCAATTTACACATCAGGTGCATTTCCTGTAAAATAAACTGTATATAATAATAACTGTATATATATATGTATATGTATATATATAATAATAACTGTATATAATAAACTTTATTGGGGCGCCTGGGTGGTTCAGTCGGTTAAGCGTCTACCTTCGGCTCAGGTCATGTTCCAAGGGTCCTGGGATTGAGCCCCGCATCGGGCTCCCTGCTCAATGGGGAGTCTGCTTCTCCCTCTCCCGCACCCCCTGCTTGTGCTCTCCCTCTCTGTCAAATAAATAAATAAAATCTTTAAAAAGAACTTTATTAAAAAGCACCTTGTGGGCACCTGGGTGGCTCAGATGGTTAAGCGTCTGCCTTCGGCTCAGGTCATGATCCCAGGGTCCTGGGATCGAGTCCCACATCGGGCTCCCTGCTCCTTGGGAGCCTGCTTCTCCCTCTGCTTCTCTCTCTCTGTCTCTCATGAATAAATAAATAAAATCTTTTTTTAAAAAAAAAAAAGCACCATGTGTTCATACATCAGATGGAGTTCATTTCAAAGCTAAGATAATATGAAATTTGTACAGGATAGATATACATTTGTTGTGCAGGTCTCTCCCACACATGGCAAGACATCTAGAATCCCTGGATCCAACTTTATTAAATGACAGAGGGGACCCCTCCCTAAATATTAAACAACAAAAAAACACTGCCCCATAATTTCCAGAATGCCCCCCCCCAAGAGGGGAGTAATTCTCTTACTAAAAACCACTGAACTGATTTATCTTCAGTTTCTCTCAGACCACAGTAGCCTTAGGACGATTTGGAAAAGAGATTAAGTTGGGACTGAATCTTAACCCAAGCCTTGCTGATATTCTGGAATCTCAGCTACCTCCCTCCCCAGTATATCCCATCCAAATAGGAACCCTGATTTCATGGCTGTTAGCAGCATTCTATCTGTGGGCATGCATATCACCCCACTTCTTCCCCAAGATCCTTGTTCCATTCATTCTTCAGCTGTCCATTCAACCCATTTGATTGAGCACATATTTAAGTTAAACAGCAGGGATTTAAAAACTTGTTAAACTCCTGCCCTCCAAGAACTTCCAGTATAGTCTGAGAAGCAGTATGATAGAGATAAAGTGCCAAGGAATATGGAAGTAGGTAGAAGGGATGCTTCGGCTCAGACACAGAAGGTCACAGACAGCTTCTGAGAAAAAACTAGTAGTTACTGCTGATACAATTCCCAAGAACGCTAAAAAAAAGCCTTTTGCAATTAAGGCAAATAGAAAGACAAATATTGATTACACATTTAAAGATAAATATTTACCCCTTTTCTGAGTTTCATCCTCAATGGAAAGAAAACGGATAGTAGTCCATTCATTCAAAAACATGGTTTTTAGAACACCTATAAATACAGGTTTACTGAACACCTATAAAATATCATATAACTCTAAGTCCTTATTTTCATTATTTTTTTCCCAAGCTATGCTTTAGATTAAGAAAATCTACCCAAACACTTCCTTCTCAAGAGTTCTTAATATTCCACAGATGCTGTTTGGTTTTGCCTCACTTTCTCTATAAAAAGGATATATATTTTTATCACCACAGTTGAGGGCACAAATATCCAAAAGCACTATGTGTACAAAGACGTGTTTTTACCACTTTTATTGACTATCTAGTTAGTTTACAAATAAAGTGAGAGGATAAATAAAAGGCTCGGTGGTGGTAACTTACCATTCAATAAGTAAGATTAGCTCTTAGAATAGGAATGTTCCTGAGAAAACTGTTTTTGCTATTTTGGAAGTAATATCATAACTGGAACATGCGACTGAGAAGTTGCTTCTCAAACTTGGAAGATATAAAAACATATTCCATTTTCATGGCCTATTTAGATAAGTTTAGACTGTTTGCTGCTTCGAATGCCAAAATATTCTTGGTTTTTCATTTGTGAACTACATTTTTCCTAATTTCTCAGCAATTACATTGTGTAGTTTTAAATTGTGAAGTCTAATTAGAGATAAGAACATGGATCCTAAAAAGTGTAATCTGAAGTGAGAAACTCACTTTAGCTTATATTGATGTGTATCCTACTGGATAGTCTCCATTTCAGATGCTTCATAAATAATAAATCAAAATGAGAAAAATCACATTTATTAAAGATTTCCTCTGTGCCCAAAATGCTCCATATGTTACTTCTTTTAGTCCTTAAAGTAAATCTGTGAAATATGTAATATTGTTCCAACTTTACAGATGAGAAAACTGAGACACTAAATACTTTACTCAAAATCATTAAGGCAGAGCTGAGATTCAAACACAAAACTGGCTGATTCTGGCATTCTAGATTATAGACATCATGGTATCAGAATGGAAAGACCAACTCATTGATGTTCCTTCCTCTCCCACTTCTGGCTGGAGTAAGGTTCCTACTTCCACGTTCAGAAAATGCAACTGGCTTCTTACCCTTGACACTTCTTTATTCCATGATCTGTGCTCCCCACAACTTCTGTGCAGCAAAAGGTTTCACTCAAATAACTCTTTTGGAAGCATCATGTGGACAAAAATAAGGAAAAGTCTCCGAGAGATGACAGTACAAACCCACTTAATAGTGGTAGATTGCTCATGAGCCTGATGCCAAAATGTTGTGAATTTTAGGAAACCAGAAACTGATACTGCGCCACAGTAATGTTTTAAAACTGATCTAGTTGGTTTCATAGATCATCACCTTCCAATAACTATAATTCGTCTTCCATTTCTAAGACATGTGTACCTCTTGAAAGAACCTGAAAACAGCAGTCAGCTAAATCCATAATGTCCCGGCCCAACCATGAGAATGGAGGCCATGGGTAATGCTTACAGAAAGTCAGAACCAGAAAGAAACTTAGATATAAAAACACATTTCATCAATTTTCAAAGGAGAGAACTGGGGTGGTCTCATGGATAGTTAGGGACATTATCCAAACTAAGACTGGCTTCCAATGGAGACATTGTTCCGTTGCTACCAAGTCTATATAATGCCTATGAGATCGTATCTACACTCTTGGGTTAAGTTTTAAGTTCACTTTGCTTATTGCTGTGCTCTGTACATTGCTGAATATACAGGCACCTGAGGTGATAAGTATTGTTATGGATCTTCTTTCCTATTAGTTCCTCTTGATAGATGCTGGTCACCTGTTTCTCCATTATTTTCCCTTCTACTCCACACCTGTCGGGCTCCGCCAGCATCTGGTTTTACAACTTTACCTCGGCATTTATCTTCCTTCCCTCTCAGATTTCAATGCAAAGCTTTATATGTTATTTTATCTGGAACAACAAGAAGGAAAGTGAAGCTTGATAGAGGCCAAAAAAGGTTCAGGCCAAAGAAGAGTGCTATTATTCAGGCAAACTCAGACAAAGGACCTACTGAAAAGGGGAGCAGGGGGGAAGTGAAAAGAGAAGAAGCCAGGAATGGACAGCACTCAAGTTAGAGAAAACAGCCCAAAGAGGTATCCAGAAGAGTGTGACCAACTCATCTCCCATTCAGATACACGCCTGTATCCAATGAGGGGTGGGGCATGGCAGCGAAAGAGTCCAGGTAGGGGTCATCAGTGCAAGGCTAAGGTGAGGTGGGGGAGGGGACAGGGTCAGGGTTCTGACTCATTCTCTGGGAACACACTCCATCATGTGCCCAAGTAAACGGGATAGTAAAAAGGGAGCTAGCAAAAGAGCTAGGCCAGAACTAGTCAGGTTGTCAGAGACCCACTAGAGTATATAAGGGTTCAGGACTAAGCTCTAGTACTAGAGGGACCTGATGCAATAAACTTGAGACAGATAGAAACCGAACTGAATGGAGGAGGTCAAGAACGAAGAAATTAAAGGTAAGGCTACAGTTCAGTGCTTTGTGGGGGCTTGCCCTGGTCTGTGGGTTTGGGCAGCAAAACTGGTCTTCTACCACCTGCCCACTAGAGTCTTCTACTTTAGTCTCTCCTGTGTCAGGAAATGAAGGAGACCCCAGGCCCAAAGCTGAACTAGAGAAAGCTGAGGCTGTCCCAGGTCATGGGTAGCATGCAGAACGAAATCAGAGACAAAGGAATTGGTGGTAAGGGCAAACAGGGGAGCTGAATTGATATCATGGTACTAACGATGTTAGCAGACTTGCTGTCCATGCAAAACAGGGCTTTGAAAGTGAGGCAGTATCTGTTCTGGGGAGTTTCTCTTTTCCATGGAACCAGCACCAAAATCTAGCTTCCTGGAATCTGAGCAGCTCAGGACCCAGGCACTCCAAGGTTATAAAATGTAAGCCCGTGTAGTACCCAACAGAACCTGACACCCCAAGAGGAATGTTCCCATGCAGTCCACTTTGGAATCCTGCCTCCATCTACACACACCCAAGCCCCGAGTCTGAAGTACCCCACAGTGCATGACTGCTTCTGGAAGCAGCAGGTGTCTTACCACATAGGCTGCGGATCACAAGCAAAGCCAACTGTTAAGTAGTGAGAACGATGGTGTGCCAGAATCATCCTCACTACATTTCCTTATCTTACACAAACAGACTGTAACTTTCCTAAGGAAAGCACATTAAAGTAAACATAAAATTAAAGGTGTGTTTTTAAACTTTTCCACATTTTAAGGCAGTAGGCACAGAAGCAAAAGGCAGTTAGTTCGCTGTAGTAAAGAACAAAGGATATCACTAAGGAATCATGTTTATTTTAGAAGAACTTTAAAAAACAGATGTTGAAATTCTTATTTCAAAAATGTACTTACTCAAATGTAGCAGTTTTCTGTACTTTAGGAAAAGGTTACATGATGGTTTCTGACAGAACAGAAACATTTTACCATGTTGGCTTTAGAAAACCAATTGATAATAAATATCAAAAGACATGTAACTAAAAAAGACCAACATATGATCTGATTTTTTTTTTTTTTTCTTTTCAATCTTTCCTGGCTATTTTGTGTAGGCCCTGCCTGGGAGGGTTATCAGTATGGTTCTAGTCAGGAAAACAGCAATGACCCTAGGTACTTCATAGAGAGGATATTTACTAGAATTTGTTAAACAGGTGCTAGATAAGAGAGAATGCCAGGGTTGATGAGGTAAATCAGAAATGAGAAACTGATCAATCCGTTTCTCCAGTTTTGCATAACAAGGTACCTCAAACTTCAGGGGCTCAACACAACAATCTTTTTTTTAATCATTATCTTTCACAGGTCTGGGATTTGAATGGGCACAGTTAGATGGCCCTCACTTAGGTTCCCTCATGCAGTTATATCATATGGTGGTGGAGACTGTAGTCATCTTGAAAGCTTACTTGCTCACAGGTATGATGGCCAATGATGGCTGTTGGCTGGGACCTCTGCAGGAGCTGTGGGCCAGAACACTCACACAGAGCTCCTTCGTGTGGCCTGGCCTTCCTTACAACATGACCATCTCAGACTTCTTACTTGATGACTCAGCCTTCAAAGGCAAGTAATCCAGGAGGAAAAGGTCGAAGATCCATCCCCTTTTGTGACCTACCCTCAAACATCACTGTCCCTTCGGCCATATTCTGTGGGTTATTAGGCAATACGTTTGACCTAGATACAAGGGGAGGGGACACCAGCCCCATCTCCTAGTGGTAATGTCAGAGAATTTGTGGACACACTTAAAAACCACAAGAGAGAGGAAGCAGCTACCAGTCCTATAGACAACAGAAAGGGTCAATGTTATAAGAAACAAGGACTATGGAATTAGATCCACAAAGGCCACACAGGAATTGCTAAGAGAAACAGAAGGGAAACCAGGTCTTACTATTCCAAGCCCACAGAAGCAATACTAATTATTCCATCATACATATTGCTCTTGTTGTCTGCATCTTCCATAAGTGAGCCTGACTTGACAAAGTACTGACTGGTATGCTAGTAAACTGATGAGTAGACTAATTACTGATTTTTGTTACAACAGTATTTTTCAGGGAACATCTCTATCAAAATAAGCTGGCTGCTTTTTAAAAACTAAGTCTTTAATATTTTGGGATATGAGGGGCGCCTGGGTGGCTCAGTCATTAAACGTCTGCTTCGGCTCAGGTCATGATCTCAGGGTCCTGGGATCAAGCCCCGCATCAGGCTACCTGCTCCGCGGGAAGCCTGCTTCTCCCTCTCCCACTCCCCCTGCTTGTGTCTCCTCTCTCGCTGTGTCTCTCTCTGTCAAATAAATAAAATCTAAAAAATATATACATATATATTTTGGGATACAAAAGTCAAGATCATAAGAAAAAACAACGGTGCCAAATTAAAATAACCCAAGAGACATAATAACCAAATGCAATGTGTGGTCTTGACTTAGACAAATCAACTGTAAAGGTCATTTTTAGCCAACGTAGAAATTTGAATATAAGCTGGGTTTTAGGTGAGATAGAAGTTTACTGAACAGGAAAGATGAAGATCAGTGACTAAGAAAAGAAGCTTACAAAGCAGAGTGTACAATACTAATATGTACTAAGGTATTAACTGTGGTGATCCCTGAGGGAGTGGGAATGTGCTGTTTGTTTTCTTTTTAATTTTGCTTGTTTTGTTTCTGATTTGCTACAAGCACATGCATTATTTCTATAACTATAAAAAAGTTGTTTTAATAAAAGCCCTTTAAAAATAATTATGACAGATAGATAGACTTACTATCATACAGAACCTGTCTCAGATTTGTGATTTCAGAAATGCAATGTCAGGCTGAGAAACAAATTTATGTTCATGAATCCTGAATTCAGACAGAAGCCAGAGGCAGAAATTGACTGCCTGTGGAAATCAACGTATTTTGTTTTGGATTCAAAGAGATATTAGTGACTCAGAACAAAGCATTAAAGAAAAGGAAATTGAAAAGTCTTCCTCTAAACTAATTTCTTCTCTCTTGTCTCAGCCCATGAAAATATCCAAGTGTCTTCATCCTAAATTAAAGTTCATGCTCCCCATAGTTCTTTCCTTGACACTCTTCTTTTTCTTTTTGTATTATATATTTGTACAAAGCAGACCACCATCTATTGTGATGACTCCCAAATGTATAATTTCATTCCTGATTATTCCCCTAAGCATGGATATGATTGCCTACTAAACATTTCCAATTGAACTCCCATGGGAAACTAGAATTAAATGTATACAGCAGTAAATTTAATCATATGTTTTCTTGTAAAACATATTGATTCTATATTTCTAATCCTTACTAATGATATCAATATCAACCTAGCAAATCAAGTCCAGAATGTGATGGTCATCCCAAATTTCCCTCCTAATCCCACCACCCATACACATAGCTAGTCATTTGCAGATGCCCTGCTAATCTATCCTTGCAGAAAATCTATGTAGCTACTAAGACTGATAAGTCAGTTTTCAGGGTTTCAGGATAAAAGATCAATGTTCAAAAATCAACTGTAATTTGTATATACTACCAAATGTTGAAGACTGCAGTTAAAAATATAATTTATAAGGGATAAATCTGTTAAAATATGTGCAAGATCTAACACTGAAAACTATAAAATATTGAAAAGAGAAATTAAAGAAGATTTCACTAAATGGAGAAATATTTCATGTCTGTGGATCAGAAACCTCAATTTACTTAAGGTGGCATCTTCCACAATGAATGTATAGATTCAACACAATGGCAGTAAAAATCCCAGGAGCCTTTTTGCAGAAGTTGACAAGCAATTCTAAAACTCATTTAGAAATACAAAGGAACAAGAATAGCCAAAATAACCTTGATAAAAAAAAGAACAGAGTTCTTCCACCTTTAAAATTTATCATAAAACTATAGTAATCAAGTGAATCAACTATCTTCAAGATAGGTAAATTTATCTATCTGGGCTAGAATAGAGTTCAGAAATAGACCAATAGATATATAATCAATTGATTTTCTATAAAGTTTCAAATACAATTCAGTGAATAGTCTTTCAACAAATAAAAATTCATGTACATATAAAATAAACTTCATTCCATATATTGCACCATACACAAATATTAACTCAGAAATGGGTCATAGATATACTATAAAATCTAAAACTATAAAATCTCTAAAACAAAACATAAGAGGAAATCTCTGTGCCTTTCTTTAGGTCAAATTTTTTTAGATTGGGTATCAAAAGCACAATCCATAAAATAAAAAATTAGTAAGTTGGACTTCATCAAAATAAAGAACTTCTCTCCAAAAGACACTTAAAAGAACAAAAAAGACCAAGTCACAAGCTGAGAAAATATTTGAAAATCTTGTATCTGAAAAAGGACTTCTATTCAAATATATAACTATCAGCACAAGAGAAAAAAATGAAAAAGGTAAATGCTTTGAACACTTTTCAAAAAAGATTTGCTGAAGACAGATAAGCATATGAATGGCATCCAACATCATCCATCATTAGGGAATGCAAACTACTAAAAACATAATGTGATACTACTACACATCTATTAGAATGTCTAATATTTGGGGCACCTGGGTGGCTCAGATGGTTAAGCATCTGCCTTCGGCTCAGGTCATGATCCCAGGGTCCTGGGATCGAGCCCCATATCAGGCTCCCTGCTCAGTGGGGAGCCTGCTTCTCCTCCTCCCTCTGCCTCTCTCCCTGTTCATGCTCTCTCTCTCTCTCTGTATCTCTGTGTCTCCAATGAATAAATGAAATCTTTAAAAAAAAAAAAAAAAGAATGTCTAAAATTTAAGAGAATGTCCATACCAAGTATTTGGGCAATATGGAAAAGCTGGAACTCTTACCCACTGCTGATGGGAATGTAAACTAAACTAGCACAACTACTTTACAAAACTGTATGACAGTTTCTTGAGTTAAACATACTGCTACCATATAACCCAGCGATCCCTGTCCTAGATATTTATCCAAAAGAAATAAAAGCATATGTACATAAAAATATTTGTACATACATATTTACAGCAGCTTTGTTTATAACAGCCCCAAACTGGAAACAACCCAAATGTCCATCGACAAGTCCATGGATATAAAAATTGTGGCTCATCCACACTAAGGCATACTACTCAGCAATAGGAAATGACTGGGCCATGATACAAGCAATAACTTGGATGGATCTCAAAATAATTATGCTGAGTACCTCCTTTATTTTTTAGTAAACACACATGCAAACCTAACAGAATAAATATTTAATATTATTACAATCTGCACACATTATACAGGGTGTTAGAGATGGCCATTGAGAGGATGGGACCGCCAGTTGACCCTCAAGCTGGACCCAGGCAATCTGAGGCTCCTCACGCCCTCCCCTATTCTTGGAATGAATGCTCTGCCTACCATTCCCACAGTAGGAGCTGTTTCAGGGACTCAGGCGTGACAGGGTAAGTTGTTGTTGAGACCATCTGGACAGCACATGTGACTGAACCTAGTTAAGGCCTCCAGATAAACTTTAAAGATTCTGGCAGGTCGGCGCTGCCTGCAAAAAACCTTGTATGGGAGTTCCCTTGTTTATTAAACCCGCCACCTACCAATCTAGAATGACCTCTTTCTTTGGTCTCTATTTGCCCTCCATGTACAGGGCCCAGTTTCAGATTTCACCCTGGGAACTCCTGAGATTTCGAACCAACACGTCTAAATAAATATGCCAGCAGGGTGATTAACTCTTATGGTATAATTGAACAGAGGACCCCACCCACTGCAATATCAGTAATAACTATACTAAACTCTTTTACGTTCCAAAGTAGAACATTCCAATTCTCATTGTTTGCCATCATTAATTCATTCTTAATAGACAAAGCCTTTTGGGGCTTCTTAATATTTTTAAGCGAGTTAGGACATTCAAATATGTGAACACAGCATATGGTTTGTTTTTTAGTGGACAGGGGACTCTAACCCTGGGTTTGAGCTCTATCCACTCAGCAACTTTCAAGTTTCCCTAGTTTTGTACATACAGGATTTTGGTCTCATAAATATCCTGTATGTATAAGTGAATAAGGCCTAAATACAGTGCTTGGCACATGGTAAATATTCCGTAAATGATAGCTACTACTAGCGAATTTCATAAATACTTAAATAACTTTCAAAAGATTTTTTGAGTCCTAGTTCAAATTAATGCCAAGAAGTTCTTGGTTTCTTTCTTGGACTGAAAGCAAAATAATCCTAATTTGTTTTGTAGAATAGAATTTCCCACTTAGATTTAAATCTTTATTGACTGCTTCAGATGATAATTTTTGACAGGATGTAAACTCACCCAAGGGGAGGGAAATATAATAACTTTCCCATGTGATATGGAAAGTTAAAATAGTTTCCCGTTTCTGAAATTTCCTGTTTCTTACAAAGTATGTACTCTAGTAGAAAAAAACACTCTCAGAAAATATTCAGAAATGTGGGGGCTCTAGAAGAAAAAAAGTTTAAAAAACTTTTCAGTATAACTGCTAGAGGTTTATAAATTAATAAAAATGCTTTCCCCTATGTGGAGAATCAAACACCCTAGATTTGCTACAAAATACAATAGGTGTGGTATATAAGATTTGATTATGAATGGAAAGGAAAAGACTGGACATGAGTTCTCCTCAAGGAGGATTTAGGGGTTTGGCCTCTATACCTTCTTTGGGACAGACACCTCTGGGCTGTATGTACCAGTTGATCTATTTACCAGCCTGTTTTTGATAAATAATTAAAGCAGAGTCAATTTCACATGAAAATCTAAATGTCCAAAGTCCAGGTGATTTTCATTCTAGACAGTCCTCTAAAGTTGGGGATTGTCTTTTTTTTATTATGATACCACAAAGGAAATTTTAGGTCAGAAATGAAGCCATATGTCTACATACAGTTTTTGAAATGACACTAACCTTCTACTTCTGACTCATCTTCCTTTCCTGCTTCATGTTCTTTGAGTAAAGATCACTTTCAAATGTTCTGTTTCTAATCAGAATTTTTCATATCACTCCTAAGAGGTTAGATATCTTTTTAAAATTCTTCACTGATTGATATCAGCATAGAATTTCCTTACAGCTGGTTCAGCTATATTGAAATTTGTGGCCCAAGTCCCACCATCTGGAAAGGTGATACGTAATTGGCCCCAAAGTGTATGCACAGTATACATAATGTCATTATGTCCATTTTTCTTAATTTTTACTTTATCAGCTAATTATTTTATATGCTTTTTAGAATTTTTAGACTCTGTATTCATCTGCTAAGACTACCGTAACAAAGTATCACAAATTGAGTGGCATAAACAACAGAAATGTATTGTCTCACAGCTCTGGAGGCTGGAAGTCCAAGATCAAGGTGTCAGCAGAGTTGCTTCTTTCTGGGGGCTGTGAAAAAGAATCTCTTCTATGCCTCTCCTCTAGCTTCTGGTGGCTTGCTAATAATCTTTGGCATTTATTGACTTCTGTAAGTACTATCCCAACTTCTGCCTTCATCATCGTATGATGTCCTCCCTGTATATCTGTGTACATAGTTCCCCTTTTAATAAGGACAATAGTCACACTAGATTAGGGCCCACCTTAATGACCTCATCTTGACTTACGTAAATACATCGCCAGTGACCCTATTTCCAAATCAGGTCATGTTCTCAAGTACTGGGGGATAGGAGACACGACTTTCAGGGAAACACAATTCAACTCAGAGCATACATACACACATACATATGCTACATAGGAAACTTTTTAGCATGTCATCAGTATTCTGATATTAAGATGAAAACAAGTTTCTTAAGACCATCAACAATGTAGAACAATATAATAGATTGCTAGAAGTGCTAAGGTAAGTCGCTTCAATGGAGCTAATGGTTCTGTTAATCCTTAGAGACCATTCTGCCCGACGGACTTGACCACCAGCCACTCTGAAGCACAGGAGTGTATGCCCAGCCTCACTTCTTAGCATCCTTTGTTGTTTGCTTGTTGTTTTCTAACTATAGCCATATATAGCCACTGCCTTCTAATAAATTCTATAAATATGAAAGAATATTTATGGCCCGTAGCTCTGTGTGCAGCCCACTTGACTTTGGTCATCAAGTTTTAAACAATAACAGCCCTGTGATACTGCAGCAAGTTAGACTATTTAAGTTTGTTTCGTAAGTACTGACAAGCAGGATAGCAAATAGGTTTCATTTCTCTCTTAGTGCCAACTCCAGTAAATTAGTAAATTGAATTTCTAAAAAATTTAATTGAAGTTTCTAAAGCCCGTGGAGCAGCAGGTCATTGTAGATTCTTTTTTTTTTTTTTTTAAGATTTATTGATTTGAAAGAGAGAGAGAGCACGTGTGCATGAGTGGGAGGGGCAGAAGGAGAGGGAGAGGGAATCTCAAGCAGACTCCGTGCTGAGCGGGGAGTCCAACACAGAGCTCAATCTCACCACCCTGAGCCAAAACCAAGAGTCGGACACCTAACCGACTGCACCACCCAGGCGCCCCTCATTGTAGATTCTTAATGTTTGCCATGAGTTGGGGATAGGAGGTGGTATAGTCATTCCATGACCCTAACTCATCCTAAGTCACCCTAAGATAATCAAAATTACCCAAAGACAATTGTAATCTAGATTGAGGCATCATGATTATTCCATTCCCCAGATCCTGCTTCCTCCCACCCCGATTTCCTGTTTATGAATTATCTTCCTGCCCCCCCACACCATCTAATGTACTAATACTAATTATCCCACTGTCTCTACTTCACTGACCCTGCGAAATCAGCCCTTGGCTGCATTTTCTGTATTGTCTCTCCTAACGTTTACACCAAATGCCTGCTGGGTGCTATAGTTAGTAAATTAGGCTCTGCTAAACAGATGCCTTTTGACAAAGTTCCAAAGGCAGAAATACAGTGAACACCATATTCCTGTGATTGTTGGCTGTGGCTGCTGTTAGGAAAGGTCACGGAAATGTAAGATCCTCCAACATCAGCATCCAGGGCCCGCTGTCCAGCTCCCTGGGTTGAGAGGCAGGTTTTGCGGCAGTGGAGGCTTCCTGCTTCCAGCAAGGCTGCAATGGAGGCTTTAGAGACAAGTGTCACCTAGTAGGACCGCGATCCAATCTTCCTAAAGACATTTCTGGAAATGCAACCTAGATTTCTTCCTTTAGCCTCTCCAATTATTATCTAAGCACCTACGTTTGTGTAGGAAACCTCTTTCTGCTTCAAATACATAGAGTGGTATTCCTAATAATAGTAGATTTAACTGACTATGAGGGAAGAGTTTATGCCCTGAAGAGTTTATGGCACAGAAACACAATTCCAAGAGCATTAGACATTAGATGCCTTTCTTTATTATCAGCTCTGGATCATTTCCTTGTGGAAGTTTTCACACTAAACCAAATCCCGGCTACGTACAATCTCACGCCTCCTTTCCAGACTCTTTCCGATTTGCCAAATTTGTCCTAATTGTGGAGAAATTCACCCTCTTCATTTCCCTACACCAAACGCAGTTTTCAAGCCAATTTTGTATCCCCAAATGCACAGCTCAAAATAACTCACATACCAGGACCCACTCTCTTACATGGCAGCCGTGCTTATCCACAACCTTTTCATCCATGAGGTAATGATAGTTGATACGGAAGCCAAAGTAACAAGGGCTTATATGTCACATGAGAAATTTAAGGAGAGACTGTCATGGCGTTATCAGGAAATATCAAGGTTCCTCTATGACACATCAAGAGCACTACGTACTTCCTGAAGGGGTATGACAAGGAGCAGAATAAAAAGCCAGTGCCACCTGCCTGTTTTTTTTCTCTCCCTCTCACCTCCAGCCCTCAGCTACAGAAATCAATCCTGCCTGGGCACTTTCAGTCTGAATATGCAAGTCTTTTTTTTTCCAGCCAGTGTGATTTTTCCCTATTGTTATTTTGATTATTATGTTTCCTTCCACCTGTTCCTTTTTCTCCTTTGTAGGATCCTTGTTCTCCACATTTTACAATTCCTGGTGCTGTGTCCCAAATCTCTTAGCCCTCTCCTCATGATTTGATTCTCTTTGTATTTTTGCTGTGTTTTGGAATGTGTCTTTCACTTGGCCCTCCAGGCTGATCTCAATGCTGACTAATCTCTCCTTAATTCATCCACTCAGTTTCTAAATTTTTAACTTACCAGATTTTTAAGTTTCAGGAAGTCTCTATAAAGCTATTAAAAAACACTTTGTCGTGGTCATTCTTATAGTCATTCTTATAACAGTTTTATCATCATTCTAGAAGCTTTCCTATTCTGATTCTCCTCTTTCTCCCTAATTTTCTCTTCCCTCCCTCTTCCTCTTTATTTTCTTTTCCCTTCCCTTCCCTTCCCCCCCCTCTTCTCTTCCCCTCCCCTCTCCTCTCTCCTCTCCTCTTTCTTCTCCTCTCCTCTTCTCTTCTCTACTCTCTCTCCCCCTCCACTCTCTCTCTCTCCCCTCTCACTTCTTCTCTCTCTCCCTCCACCCTCTGCTTGTTTTAACTCAGAGGCTTCTGGGTCCCCTTAGATTGTGATTATTTCCTTTGCACACCCATGAGTCTATTTATACACCAAGCTAATAGGGTACTGAGGAGTGATGGAAACCCACAAGTGGCAGGAAGTACTGCTGTTTGCAGACAGAGATGTGAGAACTGGAAACTCTACAGTCGCCTCTGCAAACATCAGGCAGAAGCTGGACTGGGGCTCTCTTAGGCAGAGGGAGGATCACAGTGTCCCTCTGAAGTCTTCACAATCCCACGTCCACCTGCAATGACATGCATAGGTCAGCAAGGCTTTTCCTCTTGGGGATGCACAGATCTCGAGGCACAATCTCTCGTCAGGAAAAAGAGTTCAGTTTCTCAGCCCAGATCAACTTCCAGGCCAAGACTGAGAATCATCCTAAACTTCCTGCCCATGTCAGCGTCAAGGATTTCATGCATACCCTCCTGTCCCAGCACCTATTTCTCTATGAAAACATAGCTGGTGGTTGGAGGTTGCCTGGGATGTTGATTTCTAATGCATGCTAGAGCATCACTGGGATAAATTCACACAATGTAAATTGGTCTCACTCCCATTAAATAGAATCAAGTCAAAATTAAAAACACTCTTTACCACATTACTCTATCTTTTGAGTAATTGTTCCCTACCCATATATAATTTTAGTGAGTTCAATGTCAGCAAAGTGAGCTGTTTCTAAAACCAAATAAAGTCAGACATAGGTTTGCTTCTGGGGAGTGAATAATTTACCTAACTAAATTGGAAACCTGTACTGTGTTTTCTAAGAAATTGTCTTGGACCTCTACACTTCTATAATGTCTATAAGTTTGAAAATTATAGAAGGGAAATAGGATAAGAAGCAGGTAAAATAGGAAATAGTGTAACAAATATTTTGGTTGGTATTAATGAATGAATACATGATTCTGTCCACATAACTTCTTAGAAAAAAAATTTTCTCACCACCTCCACTACATAAAAGTTTCAAAACATATTTTTAAAATTTCCATCTGGAAAGGCATCAAGGGATTGAACCCGCCTCTCAGTCTGCCCTGCCGTGTAGCACATGCAATAATAAGCCTTGTTGAGTACTTCTTCTGACCCTGTTCCAGAAGCCAGAATCTTGACTAAATAATTAGGTATGAGCTACCTAGTTCAAGCACCTATCTATGGAAATACCTAGAATGATTTTTAAATTCATATCACTTGAAGAAAAACAGTAGTTTCATTGAGCACTACCAAACAGAAGAAACCATACATATTCAGATACACTTAACTTGAACATGAACATACACAACTTTCTCTAAATAACTCAACAGTGTCATCCTGAGGTTAACCAAACTTCCTTCTCAGTCTGGAATTATTAGGAATTACTCTCCTTACCCAACCCGCCAAGAGAATAGACTCTGTTTTGGTCCGATTTGGATTTGTCTTCTTGAAAATTCTGGTGGTAACCTTGGGATTGGAGCCTGTAATACTTTTACCACATTATTCTGAGACTCTGCAAATGTTCGAGGTTCATGGAAATAACCAAATCTTTAATTACTGCTTTTGTTGGATGATGACTTCCTCCCATATGCTGTGTATTCAGTGCCATTTTTTCTCTCCAAACTCAGCTCTAAGCTCTGTATCTCTTTTTACCATTGTGATCATCATTCCACACTTCTGTTCTCTGCCCAGATGTGGAATCAAGAACTTGTATAGTAGGAAGAGACACATCCTGCTGGGGTCCGAGCAGGAAACAGCTAACCCCAGTGGGCACAGAACATGTGCCATTCTACTAGCTGTGAAACATATTTAAGAAGCCTCACTTGCTGCAGTGTCTCAGAGCTGTTAAATAACTGAATACTCCAAATCATACGGGCTGCATTCCGATCCTCAAACAGTAATGTTATTTCATATCTATAGAATAATACCTAAAGTCCTTTCTCACAGGCTCCCTCAATTGATGGCTGACACAACCCTGGGAAGCAGGTAAATAACACTTAATTATCCTCATTTTATAGCTGAGGAAGCTTAGACTCTTAAATCTGTAAGTCAGGGCAAAAATCACCGTCCATAAAGCCAGATAGATCTATGTTCTAATTTCAGCATGCTCACTTATGTAGGTTCTTCATCTTTCTATTCATCGTAGCTTCCTCTGCTCTCATAACTCTCAATTGTGAAGATGAAGTGAGATACTGTATAAAGAAAAAGTACTGGTAGGATCCTGGTATTTTACTACTGGATGCTCAATAAATAGCATTTCTCTCCCCTCTCCTCTCCCTCAGAGATGTGGGTCTGACCACCCAGCCAATAAATGGCAGAGTTCAGAAGAGAACCCAGCTTCTGACTCTTGACCAAGTGGAAAAGTATCAGCTCAGGGGCCACAATTCCCTTCTATACTCATACTTTATGGCTCATCCATACCATGTGAAAATTGCTGCCACAGAGAGAGGGGCAGATCCAGGTTCTGTCCAGCCTGACACACAATTTGGAAGCTCCTTCTTTAAGAAAAGAACACAAAATTGAGAATATAAGATTAAGTGTAAAAGGGCTATTTAGTTAGAATGAATGAAGCCACAGCAAATTATAAAATTTTCAAAGCTGACTAAAAATGCAAACATTACAGGGGTGCCTGGGTGGCTCAGGCAGTGAGCATCCAACTTTTGATTTTGGCTCAGGTCATGATCTCAAGAGTTGTGAGATTGAGCCCTACGTCAGGCTCCGTGCTCAGCTCAGAGTCTGCTGGAAATCCCCTCTTCCTCTGCCCCTCCCCCACCCATGCTCTAAATATAAATAAATAAATAAATAAATAAATAAATAAATAAATAAATAAATAAAT